>NC_045994.1:800865-983365 GCF_010909765.2 Amblyraja radiata
TCCCTCTCCCCCGCCCCTCTCTCGTTCTCCCACCTCTCTCTCTCTCCTCCCCACCCTGTTCTCCCCCCCCCCCGTCCCTGTATCTCCCCCTCCCCCCCTTCTCTCTCTGCCCTCACTCTCTAACCCCCCTCTCTAGACACGCCTGTGAGTTGGGGGCTATGCGTCAGTAGATGGGGCGGTTATGGGGTAATAGGAGCAAATTAATAACATTCATATATTGACAAGGGGGGTAGTTAGCGGGTGTGCGGGTGGGTAGTGTGTGGGGGTGGTTAATGTGTATGACGCCCCCCCCGCAACCGCACGTTGGGGGAACAGACCCAACGGGTCTGCACTTGGTTTAGTTCTCCTTAATTCTACCACAACCAATGAAGAAGCTGCTAAAGCTATTGCCAACCTCTCAGATACTCAGAAGCGGTACCTCATAGAGAATCACTTTAAACTGGGTCCAACATACAAATATTGTGCCTTCTATAAGAATGGATGCTGGCGAAGATTTAACCCTAACTAGTTACGAGCATACCCCTGGCTTGTATATAGCGATCATGTGGATGTTGTCTTTTGCCTACATTGTGCCTTGTTTGTGAACAACAGGAAATCATTTGTCGTCAAGTCAAGGTAAGTCACGTTTATTTGTCACATACACATACAAGATGTGCAGTAAAATGAAAGTGGCAATGCCTGCGGATTGTGCAAAACAACAGAACAGGTGCTCCTGAATGTATATTGCCATTTACCACTACTTCTACTAATGCAAGGGCATTTGTTGGCCTTGCCCTGTAAACCAACCCTGGTTCCGCAAATCCTGTCATGCCACCCCCCTTTTTGAAAAGCTTCGTACGGGCCTGCACTTGTGCCTTAACCTTCTGCACCAGCCAACTACACGGGGCCATTGCAATCAGGTTAGGCCGATGACTCAGCTTTGATCTGAAGTGAGCACTGGTTTAAGCAACTAACTTATAAACACCTGCTGTCCCCCTTCTCCCACCTCCTTCTCTTCCCTGTGCCCCACCCACACACACATAGCTCTCCCCTTCCCCCTTCAACCTATATCCCTTCCTCTTGTTTCACAAATTGTACCACTAATATCCTTTTCACACCTTTTGTCTTTTCATCACTGGCCTTTGTCAAACCATCTGCCTATCAAAAACTTCTCTCACCCATATCCACCTATTGTCCATCAGGCTTTGTCCTGCCCCTCCATTCTTTCAGCTCCCTCCTCCTTCGGTCCACTGAGTCCACGCCGACCATCGATCACCTGTACATTAGATCTATGTTATCCCTCTTCCTCATCGTGCACACTAGCCAATTAACCTACAAACCTGCATGTCTTTGAAATGTGGGGTGAAAGTGAAGCACCTGGAGAAAACCCACGTGGTCACAGGAAGAGTGTGCAAACTCCACACACGGCATCAGATATCAAAATGAAACTCGGATCTCTGACGCTGTAAGGCAGCAGCTCTGCCAATGCACCACTGTGGTGCCCTAATGGTAATCACATCAAATCTATTCCAGAAGCAAGTATTTTCAGCCGGGATAAAGGATTGGCTGCATGTTTGAGGAAGTCATTTGTGGTATTAGTTCTACATGAGAAACTATGAAGCAAACCAGAATCCAGGCAAGTCAAAAAAGCCACTACTTGGATAATTGCAAGTTTGCCGTGTTAAAATAACTTAGAGTCATAGAGTGATACCTTGTGGAAACAGGCCCTTCGGCTCAACTTACCCACACCGGCCAACATGTCCCAGCTACACTAGTCCCACCTGCCTGCGCTTGGCCATATCCCTCCAAACCTGTCCTATCCATGTACCTGTTTGTTTCTTAAACGTTGGGATAGTCCCAGCCTCAACTACCTCCTCTGGTTGCTTGTTCCATACACCCACCACCCTTTGTGTGAAAAGGTTACCCCCTCAGATTCCTATTAATTCTTTTCCCCTTCACCTTGAACCCAGGTCCTCTGGTCCTCAATTCCCCTACTCTGGACAAGAGATTCTGTGCATCTACACGATCTATTCCTCTCGTGATTTTATACGCTTGAATTCTAATTAGAAACCTGCATCAGAAAATCATACTTACATTAAACAGAGGAGGATCCTTGGGATGTGGGTGAAAACCTTTCTGTTTACAGGAAGAAATCTCATCCATCCCATGCTCCGTCAGCCTGTAAAATCCTGACCTTTGTTAAAGAAAGAGGGATCAGTCAAAGCACAGGGTCAAAGCAGTAAAGAGACATCCAACATTTTAACCTCTTTGTTGTTACAGGAAAATTCACATCTAATGTTGCAATACAGTCATAGGGCTGCACAGCACAGAAACAGGCCCTTCAGCCCAACTCACCCATGCTGACCAAGTTGCCAAACAATTTTGTCCCACTTGCCTGTGTTTGGCCAATATCCCTCCAAATCTTTCCTCTCCGTGTAACCTGGCCGATGTCCTTGAAATGCCTTAATTGTACCCACCTCTATCACCGCCTCTTGCAGCTCGTTCCATGTACGCACTGCTCTCCTCTCACTTTAAACCTACGGTCTCTAATTTTGGACTCCCCTATTCCGGGGAAAGGACTATGGCTTTTCACTTTATCTACGCCCCTCATGATTTTAAGTAACTCAAAGATCAGTCTTCAGCCTCCCACCCTCCAGGGAAAGACCACCCTGCCTATCCTTGCAGCTCAACCCTTCCATCTTTGTCAATCTTCTTTTATTCCCTTTCCACTTCAATGAAATCATAGCAGTGGCAGGATGGCCAGAACTATACAGAGTGCTCCAGGGGTGGTCTTCTACAACAGCAACGCAACTTCGCCACTCCCGATGCCCTGACCGATGAAGGCAAGCCTGGATGTTGGCTGGATTGATGGGCTTCTGTTACAAGGAGAGAATGGATACTTTGCATTTGACTGCCAGAAGGCTTTCGACAAGGTCCCACATAAGAGATTAGTATACAAACTTAAAGCACACGGCATTGGGGGTTCAGTATTGATGTGGATAGAGAACTGGCTGGCAAACAGGAAGCAAAGAGTAGGAGTAAACGGGTCCTTTTCACAATGGCAGGCAGTGACTAGTGGGGTACCGCAAGGCTCAGTGCTGGAACCCCAGCTATTTACAATATATATTAATGATCTGGATGAGGGAATTGAAGGCAATATCTCCAAGTTTGCGGATGACACTAAGCTGGGGGGCACAGTGTTAGCTGTGAGGAGGATGCTAGGAGACTGCAAGGTGACTTGGATAGGCTGGGTGAGTGGGCAAATGTTTGGCAGATGCAGTATAATGTAGATAAATGTGAGGTTATCCATTTTGGTGGCAAAAACAAGAAAGCAGACTATTATTTAAATGGTGGCCGACTAGGAAAAGGGAAGATGCAGCGAGACCTGGGTGTCATGGTACACCAGTCATTGAAAGTAGGCATGCAGGTGCAGCAGGCAGTGAAGAAAGCGAATGGTATGTTAGCTTTCATAGCAAAAGGATTTGAGTATAGAAGCAGGGAGGTTCTACTGCAGTTGTACAGGGTCTTGGTGAGACCACACCTGGAGTATTGCGTACAGTTTTGGTCTCCAAATCTGAGGAAGGACATTATTGCCATAGAGGGAGTGCAGAGAAGGTTCACCAGACTGATTCCTGGGATGTCAGGACTGTCTTATGAAGAAAGACTGGATAGACTTGGTTTATACTCTCTAGAATTTAGGAGATTGAGAGGGAATCTTATAGAAACTTATAAAATTCTTAAGGGGTTGGACAGGCTAGATGCAGGAATATTGCTCCCGATGTTGGGGAAGTCCAGGACAAGGGGTCACAGCTTAAGGATAAGGGGGAAATCCTTTAAAACCGAGATGAGAAGAACTTTTTTCACACAGAGAGTGGTGAATCTCTGGAACTCTCTGCCACAGAGGGTAATCGAGGCCAGTTCATTGGCTATATTTAAGAGGGAGTTAGATGTGGCCCTTGTGGCTAAGGGGATCAGAGGGTATGGCGAGAAGGCAGGTTCAGGATACTGAGTTGGATGATCAGCCATGATCATATTGAATGGCGGTGCAGGCTCGAAGGGCCGAATGGCCTACTCCTGCACCTAATTTCTATGTTTCTATGTTTCTATGTTCTCACTGGACCATTGGAAGATGAGGGGTGACCTTACAGTGGTCACCTTATAAGATTATGAGGTGCAAAGCTGAGCTATTTAGTAAGAGCTTCTTTCCAGAGTAGAGGAGTCTAAATCTGGAGGGACAAGGTTTATGATGAGGGGAGAAAATTAGAGGAGATCCATGTGGTAAGTGTTTCCACACAGAGGGTAGTTCCATGAATTAGGGGTAGACACAAAATGCTGGAGTAACTCAGCGGGACAGGCAGCATCTCTGGAGAGAAGGAATAAGTGACGTTTCGTTTCAAGATCTGAGTTACTTCAGCATTTTGTGTCTTCGTTGCTTACAACTCAGACAGGTACTGGTCGACATGGACAAGGTGGGCCGAAGGGCCTGTTTCATACGGTACAGCTCTGCGATTTGATGATTCCATGTGCAGGTGCAAGGTTGTAGAGGTTAATAAAAATGTTCTGGCTCCAGCCAAATCAGAAGGTAATTATAGACAATTGACAATAGGTGCAGGAGTAGGCCGTTCGGCCCTTTAAGCCAGCACCGCCATTCAATGTGAGCATGGCTGATCATCCCCAATCAGTACCCCATTCCTGCGTTCTCCCCATATCCCCTGACTCCGCTATTTTTAAGAGCCCTATCTAGCTCTCTCTTGAAAGCTCTCTCCAGAGAAACTGCCTCCACCGCCATCTGAGGCAGAGAATTCCACACACTCGCCACTCTCTATGAGAACAAGTGTTTCCTCGTCTCCGTTCTAAATGGCTTACTCCTTATTCTTAAACTGTGGCCCCTGGTTCTGGACTCCCCCAACATCGGGAACATGTTTCCTGCCTCTAGCGTGTCCAAGCCCTTAACAATCTTATATGTTTCAATGAGATACCCTCTCATCCTTCTAAACTCCAGAGTGTACAAGCCCAGCTGCTCCAATCTCTCAGCATATGACAGTCCCGCCATCCCGGGAATTAACCTTGTAAACCTATGCTGCACTCCCTCAATAGCAAGAATGTCCTTCCTCAAATTAGGGGACCAAAACTGCACACAATGCTCCAGGTGTGATCTCACTAGGGCTCTGTACAACTGCAGAAGGACCTCTTTGCTCCTATATTCGAATCCTCTTGTTATAAAGGCTAACATGCCATTCGCTTTCTTCACTGCATGCTTACTTTCATAGACTGATGTACAAGGACCCCCAGATCCCGTTGTACTTCCCCTTTTCCCAACTTGACGCCATTTAGATAGTAATCTGCCTTCCTGTTTTTGCTACCAAAGTGTATTACCTTACATTTATCCGCATTAAATTTCATCTGCAATGCATCTGCCCACTCCCCCAACCTGTCCAAGTCACCCTGCATTCTCATAGCATCCTCCTCACAGTTCACACTGCCACCCAGCTTTGTGTCATCTACAAATTTGCTAATGTTACTTTGAATCCCTTCATCCAAACCATTGATGTATATTGTAAATAGCTGCGATCCCAGCACCTTGCGGTACCCCACTAGTCGCTGCCTGCCATTCTGAAAGGGACCCGTTAATCCCTACTCTTTGTTTCCTGTCTGCCAACCACTTCTCTGTTGTAAAAGTGTTGTAAAAACAAGCCTGAAGGCTTTGTGTCTCAATGCGAGGAGCATTCGTAATAAGGTGGATGAGTTGAATGTGCAGATAGTTATTAATAAATATGATATAGTTGGCATCACGGAGACATGGCTCCAGGGTGACCAAGGCTGGGAGCTGAACATCCAGGGATATTCAATATTCAGGAGGGATAGACAGAAAGGAAAAGGAGGTGGGGTAGCGTTGCTCGTTAGAGAGGAGATTAACGCAATGGAAAGGAAGGACATTAGCTTGGAGGATGTGGAATCGATATGGATAGAGCTGCGAAACACTAAGGGGGAGAAAACGCTAGTGGGAGTTGTGTACAGGCACCTAACAGTAGTAGTGGAGTTGGGGATGGCATCAAACAGGAAATTAGAAATGCGTGCAACAAAGGTAAAAGAGTTATAATGGGTGACTTCAATCTACATATAGATTGGGTGAATCAAATTGGCAGGGGTGCTGAGGAAGAGGATTTCTTGGAATGTATGCGGGATAGTTTTCTAAACCAACATGTAGAGGAACCAACGAGAGAGCAGGCTATTGTAGACTGGGTATTGAGTAATGAGGAAGGGTTAGTTAGCAGTCTTGTTGTGTGTGCCCCCTTGGGCAAGAGTGACCATAATATGGTGGAGTTCTTCATTAGGATGGAGAGTGACATTGTTAATTCAGAAACAAGGGTTCTGAACTTAAAGAAAGGCAACTTTGAGGGTATGAGACGTGAATTGGCCAAGATAGACTGGCAAATTATTCTTAAAGGGTTGACGGTGGATATGCAATGGAAGGCATTTAAAGACTGCATGGATGAACTACAACAATTGTTCATCCCAGTTTGGCAAAAGAATAAATCAGGGAAGGTAGTGCATCAGTGGATAACATGGGAAATCAGGGATAGTATCTAAACAAAAGATGAAGCATACAAATTAGCCAGAAAAAGCAGCCTACCAGAGGTCTGGGAGAAATTCAGTCCAGCAGAGGAGGACAAAGGGCTTAATTAGGAAAGGGAAAATAGATTATGAAAGCAAACTGGCAGGGAACATAAAAACTGACTGCAAACATTTTATAGATATGTGAAGAGAAAAAGATTAGTTAAAATAAATGTAGATCCCTTGCAGTCAGAAACAGGCGAATTGATCATGGGGAACAAGGACATGGCAGACCAATTGAATAACTACTTTAGTTCTGTCTTCACTAAGACATAAATAATCTGCCGGAAATAGCAGGGGACCGGGGATCAAATGAGATAGAGGAACTCAGTGAAATCCAGGTTAGCCGGGAAGTGGTGTTTGGTAAATTGAATGGATTAAAGGCCAATAAATCCCCAGGGCCAGATAGGCTGCATCCCAGAGTACTTAAGGAAGTAGCCCCAGAAATAGTGGATGCATTAGTGATCATTTTTCAAAACTCTTTAGATTCTGGAGTAGTTCCTGAGGATTGGAGGGTAGCTAATGTAACCCCACTTTTTAAATAAGGGAGGGAGAGAAAAAACAGGGAATTACGGACCAGTTAGTCTAACATCGGTAGTGGGGAAAATGCTAGTCAGTTATTAAAGATGGGATAGCAGCACATTTGGAAAGTGGTGAATTCATTGGACAAAGTCAGCATGATTTTATGAAAGGTAAATCATGACTGACGAATCTTATAGAATTTTTCGAGGATGTAACTAAGTGGATAAGGGAGAACCAGTGGATGTGTTATATCTGAACTTTCAGAAGGCTTTCGACAAGGTCCCACATAAGAGATTAGTATACAAACGTAAAGCACACGGTATTGGGGGTTCAGTATTGATGTGGATAGAGAACTGGCTGGCAGACAGGAAGCAAAGAGTAGGAGTAAACGGGTCCTTTTCACAATGGTAGGCAGTGACTAGTGGGGTACCGCAAGGCTCAGTGCTGGGACCCCAGCTATTTACAATATATATTAATGATGAGGGAATTGAATGCAACATCTCCAGGTTTGCGGATGACACGAAGCTGGGGGGCAGTGTTAGCTGTGAGGAGGATGCTAGGAGGCTGCAAGATGACTTGGATAGGCTGGGTGAGTGGGCAACTGCATGGCATATGCAGTATAATGTGGATAAATGTGAGGTTATCCACTTTGGTGGCAAAAACAGGAAAGTAGACTATTATCTGAATGGTGGCTGATTAGGAAAAGGGGAGATGCAACGAGACCTGTGTGTCATGGTACACCAGTCATTGAAAGTAGGCATGCAGGTGCAGCAGGCAGTGAAGAAAGCGAATGGTATGTTAGCATTCATAGCAAAATGATTTGAGTATAGGAGCAGGGAGGTTCGACTACAGATATACAGGGTCTTGGTGAGACCACACCAGGAGTATTGCGTACAGTTTTGGTCTCCTAATCTGAGGAAGACAAGGTTCACCAGACTGATTCCTGGGATGTCAGGACTTTCATATGAAGAAAGACTGGATAGACTTGGCTTGTATTCGCTAGAATTTAGAAGATTGAGGGGGGGTCTTATAGCAACTTACAAAATTCTTAAGGGGTTGGACAGGCTAGATGCAGGAAGATTGTTCCCGATGTTGGGGAAGTCCAGAACAAGGGGTCACAGTTTAAGGATAAGGGGGAAATCTTTTAGGACCGAGATGAGAAAAACATTTTTCACACAGAGAGTGGTGAATCTGTGGAATTCTCTGCCACAGAATGTAGTTGAGGCCAGTTCATTGGCTATATTTAAGAGGGAGTTAGATGTGGCCCTTGTGGCTAAAGGGATCAGGGGTATGGAGAGAAGGCATGTACAGGATGCTGAGTTGAATGATCAGCCATGATCATATTGAATGGCGGTGCAGGCTCGAAGGGCCGAATGGCCTACTCCTGCACGTATTTTCTATGTTTCTATGACTTTCCAATTTCGATTACGATTTCTGCACCTTTAACTTTTAAGGTGAGTTTCCCTGATCCAATACAATGGTATCGTGTATTGTGTTCTTTTAATTGTATGGCTGCATGGTAACTCAAATATCACTGTACATTAATAGGTGCATGTGACAATAAATGTGAACTTGAACTTGGTACTCTATCAACACCATCAAAATGTTTGGTCTGAAACATCTCGATGAGAGAAGCTTTTAACCTCATATTTTTTAGGTTCCCAGTTCCACCATGTCACCATAATTTAACCCTTTCAACTATACATGAAGTGAACATTTGCATCCTTTCAACGGTGAATTTAATCCCATCACATACTCACTCATTGTACTTCGGTGAACAAACTATTGCTATAGCCTCTGGAAGCATGATCTGGTAGGAGCAGTGGGTGTGAAGATCCACGCTGGACAGGAACGCAGTCTGTGTTGGATGGGTCTGGAATTGCACAAATATTGCTCAGAGTCATAAACAATGGCAGAGCAAATCATAACTAGTGCTTTGGCATAGAGCACAAACAATAATTTATAGTTTTAGTTTATAGAGGCAACCTGAAAACAGGCCCTTCAGCCCACCGTGTGCACGCTGACCATCAAGCACCCGTCCGTTCACACTAGTTCTATGTTATCCCACTTTCCTCATCCACTCCCTTGACGCTAGGGGCAATCTACAGAAGACTAATTAACCTACTAATCCATGCGTCTTTGGAATGTGGGAGGAAACCGGAGCACTCGGCAAAACCCATATGGTCACAGGGAGAACGTGCACATTCCACACATACAGCTCCCTAGATCAGGATCGAACCTGGGCGTTGTGAGGCAGCAGCTCGTCCATCTGTGCCACTGTGCTGCCCGTGGACAGAGTTTAGTATGAAATATCTGATCCCAGCAATGGAGATACAGAAAGCCATGTGTGGAGGAAAGAGAAGCAACCAAGGCAAGTCAACACATCCCTTAGGAACAGGTTCCAATCCCCAGGCTTGTCTCCCACATCTGAAAGGAATTCCTGCTTGGTACGTTGAACATTGACACATGACATCAGTTTCCTTGTAAAACCAGCAGGGACTGTGGTGGTGTGGGTGGGAAGCCAGCAGTTATGACTCATTCACCACTCAGTGTATCTGCATTACCTATGCCTTGGAGGACATTCCTCGAAGTTCAAGAGATGATTGAAACTCCTGCTACTTTGTTGTCAGTCACCAACATTTATGAGGTAAAAGACCCGTGAAGTACGGGGATGGAGGGGATGTCATGGACCAGCCAGACCGCGCTGCCCACAGCACCAGGGCACTGAAGGATCCGGCTCTCCCAGACTGGGCACCAAGGTCCCAGGTACCCATCCTGAGCATCGGAGCCTCTAGCCCTGGCATGATTCTCATTTGCATTAATTACGGTATCAAAGAGCAGATTTAAAGGCACCACTCTTGTCCCACCTCTCCTCACAAATTTTACAGTCACACAGCTCTGAAACAGGCTATTTGGCCCAATTCTTCCACACCAACAAATTTGTCCATGGTTGGCCCATATCCCTCTAAACCTTTGATATCCATGTACCTGTCCAAATGATGACTGATCTTGATCCTGTCACCCTGCTAAACCCTCCCTAGTAGCACTTACTAACCCGTCAGGATGTTGGTTCCCCTCCAGCTCAGATTAAACCCTCTCTCATGTACAGGTCACCTCAGCTCCTGAAGAGATCCCAATGCTCGAAAAATCTGAAATCCTAACAACTGCACCAACTCCTCAGCCACACATTCATCTGTCCTATCTTCCTATTCCCACCATTGATCACACATGATAGCGGGTGTAATCAGGAGATTACTACTATAAAGGTCCTGATTTTTAATCTCTTTCCTAACTGCTCCCTATATTTGCTCTGCAGAACCTCATCCCTTTTCCTACTGGTCATTTGAGCCAACGCGGACAATGACATCTGGCTGCTCACTCTCCCCTGAGAATGTTCTGTAGTTGCTCTGAGATATCCTGGAACCCTGGCATCTGGGAGGCCAGACTCTACCCCTCACACCTGCCTCTACATGAGCATGAAGGATTCCCACATAATACTGGTGCTGTGGAGGTTGTAGCCTGGAAAGAAGTATGTCCACATTAGAGGTACGGGAAATGTTTCCACTCAGGTTGCAGTGTGAACAGCTTATATGTATTTATGTGTGCAGCCTGGTCACTCCAATACAGGAAATGTGTGGAGGCTTTGTTTCCAAGGAATATGTGGAGAAAGCAAGAACGAGGCACTGATTTAGGATGATCAGCCATGATCACATTGAATGACGGTGCTGGCTCGAAGGGCCAAATGGCCTACTCCTGTACCTATTTTCTATGTTTCTATGTTTGTCGAGGGCACCAAGGAGGTTGACCAGAATAATGCCTGGATTAGACGGTATTAGCTATAAAGAGAGGATGGACCGACTTGAATTGTTTTCTCTTCATCAATGGAAGATAAGCATTGGTGGACTGACAAAAGTATGAAGAATTATGAGAGGCATAGACAGGATAGTCAAAACCTTCCTCCCAGTGGAAATGTCGAAGACTAAAGGGGCATAGCTATAAGGTGAGAGGGAAAATTTAAAGAAGATTTATATTCTCTGGAGCGCAGAAGGTTAAGGGGGGACTTGATAGAGGTCTTTAAAATGATGAGAGGGATAGACAGAGTTGATGTGATCAAGCTTTTCCCTTTGAGAATAGGGAAGATTCAAACAAGAGGACATGACTTCAGAATTAAGGGACAGAAGTTTAGGGGTAACATGAGGGGGGACTTCTTTACTCAGAGAGTGGTAGCGGTGTGGAATGAGCTTCCAGTGGAAGTGGTGGCGGCAGGTTCGTTGGTATCATTTAAGAATAAATTGGATAGGCATATGGATGAGAAGGGAATGGAGGGTTATGGTATGAGTGCAGGCAGGTGGGACTAAGGGGAAAAAATTGTTCGGCGCGGACTTGTAGGGCCGAGATGGCCTGTTTCCGTGCTGTAATTGTTATATGTTATATGGTTATAAGATGTACACTGCGAGTTTTTTGTCATACACAGACAGTGGTGAGTGCCTGGAATGCACTGCCAGGGTTGATGGTGGAGGCAGATACGATAGTGGCATTTAAGAGAATTGATAGTCATTGTGGGCCGAAGGGCCTGTTCCAGTGCTGTACAGTTTAATGCCAAGAGTCTTTTTTAAATTGTCCATTTGCTCACATGACAACCAGTATTCAATGCCCTTTTTTTTATCATTGTGAGGTCCAGTCACAGCCATCTGTAGGGAGATATACTAGTTTGAGGCTCAGACTGAGTCTGCCTCCACTCAGAGGATTCACGAGCAGGCCCATTCTTAGTCACGTGTGTGACCAAAAAGATGAAAAATTGTGGAATACATCTCTTCTGATTCTGAAAGCATTACAGGTATATTGTTTTGTGCTGTATATATGATTCATATATTTTTCAGTTTATCACGTGAAGTTTTAATATGTTATGCTGACAATGTTTGTTTAGAGTCAGAGGCCAAATATGACTAGCCACGTGTGTGACATCACACAGAAGCATTTTACAAACTCTGTGAAATTTAAAAGCTAGAATGTTCATATCTTAGGTAGGAAAATAGCAATGAATAAGATTAATCTCATACAATTTTTTAATGTATCACTTTGTGATGACATTTCTTCCACTGTCATCACTTTCTGGTCACGTGTGCGACGTTTTGATTGACTTTCCCAGGAATGGGCCAGCAACTCAAACATCCCTCTTGCTCCAGCTCACTAATCTAAAAGCTGAATCGATAGTTTCTGGAAAGCTAAAAGAAAAACCAAAAAATGGTGGAAATAACAATATTACACATCTCAACTGGAGAGACAGAGTTCACTTCTCAGTAATTCCAGCATTTTGCTTTTTGCTTTTTAGTCATTTAGCTGCCACTGGACCTCGTAATGATAAAAGGGCATTGAATACTGGTCTTACCAGTGGTAGTCACGTGCAAATAGACAATTTCAAAAAGAGTCTCGGTATTAAACAGTACAGAACAGGAACAGGCCCTTCGGCCCACAATGTCTTTCTAAAGTCTCGTAAATGGCGTTAAATTATCTTAATTTAGCTTAATTCAGGGGTTGTTTCAACAAACTTAAGATTACTTGAGCAGTCGAGCTATAGGCAGAGTACAGAAAAGGCCAACTTACATGTATCCAACCCAGGGTTATCAGGGCATTGTGGTCCTGAATAAGGAACAGCTCCTCTTCACACTCCGTGTTACAGTAGTCAGGACCAGCATTTTGCTTGGGTACAACCACATGGGTTATGGTAAACTCATTCTGCAGCTACAGAGAAAATAAAGCGATCAGAATTAAAGACATAACAGAAAATGAAGCAGTCGGCCTTTCGGTCCCTCTTGTCTGCTCTGATATTCCACCAGATCACAGAGCCATAGAGTCATGGAGCACAGATACTGGCCCTTTGGCCCAGCTCGTCCATGCCGACCAAGATGCCCCATCTACATTAGTCACACCTACCTGTGTTTGGCCCATATCCCTCTAAATCTTTCCTTTCCATGTATCTGACCAACTGCCTTTTAAATGCTGTTATAGTACCTGCCTCAACTACCTTCTCTGGCATCTCGTTCCATGTACCCACCACCCTCTGTGGGAAAAGGTTGCCCCTCAGGTTCCTATTAATTTGTTCTCCTTAAACCTATGACCTCTGGTTCTTCATTCCCCTGCTCTGGGTAAAATACTGCATTTACCTTATCTCCCATATGATTTTACATGCAATAGGATCATTCCTCATCCTCCTTTGCTCTAAGGAATTAAGCCCTAGCCTGCCCAACATCTCCCTATAGCTCAGGCCCTCAAGTACTGGCAAAATCCTTGTAAATCTTATCTGCACCTTTTCCAGCTTAAATATGGCTGAATCATGATTGATATTTTTGTTTGAACACAATGCCATTTCCCTGTATTAACCACTGCCTCAAAATTCTTGCACGTCAAAAGTCTATGGAATCTACCATGAACACACCCAGCAACTGGGCCTCCACATCTGTCTTGCCTGTAAGGAAAACAAAAAAGTACTGCACAATGTCTGTGCTGAGCATGATGCCAAAATAAACTTATCCCATCTGCCTGCAGGCAATCGATATCCCTCCATCCCCACACACCAGAGGCGCACTCTCCTCCTATCTGATGCCGGAAGCAGGGCACGGGTCGATAGGAACGCACCCCTTTACAACAAAATTCATGAAGGGAATTTACAATTTAAGACCTCCAAGGCCAAGGTACACGGACGCATGGGATGTGAGCGTGGTACTACCCTACTTTGACAGTGGGGACCGCCTATAACTAACCCTGAAGGTGGTATGCTGACACAGAGTCTAAGGGCCTCTTAATCACCACCGGTGTCACCAACATCACCTCTGGCAGCGCTTTCCAGGCACACACCACTCTCTGTGTGAAAAAACCTACCCCGCTCGTTCCTCTAACAATAGACAATAGACAATAGACAATAGACAATAGACAATAGGTGCAGGTGTAGGCCATTCGGCCCTTCGAGCCAGCATTCAATGTGATCATGGCTGATCATCCCCAATCAGTACCCCGTTCCTCACTTCTCCCCATATCCCCTGACTCCGCTATTTTTAAGAGCCCTATCTAGCTCTCTCTTGAAAGCATCCAGAGAACTTGCCTCCACCACCCTCTGAGGCAGAGAATTCCACAGACAACGACCAATGACCAACAAGGCACACCAACGCCTCTACTTCCTTAGAAGGCTTGGAAGTTTGGCATGTTCCCTACAACTCTCACCTTCGACAGATGCACCATAGAAAACATTTTATCAGGATGCATCACAGCTTGGTTTGGGAACAGCTCCATCCAGGACCATAAGAAATTGCAGCGAATTGTGGACACAGCCCAGGCCATCACACAAACCAACCTTCTATTGATTCCATTTGTACATTGTGCTGCCTCAGCAAGGCCAGCAGCATAATCAAGGATGAGTCGCACACTGGCCATTCCCTCTTCTCCCCACTCCCATCATGGCAAAAGGTATAGAATTGTGAAAATACACAAGAACCAGGTTCAGGGGCAGTTTTTTTCCCCCCAGCTGTTATCAGGCAACTGAATCACCCTACCACAACCAGAGAGCAGGCAAACTAATATCTACCTCTGCTGTTGCTCGGACTATCCTTGACCAGACTTTGCTGGCTTTACCGTGCACTAAATGTTATTCCCTTATGATGTTTCTATACACTGTAAATAGATAGGAAAAGTGAGGAAAGACAATGCAGAAGAACGGATACTGTTCTAACTGTGGTGCAAGAACAGAGGATCGTGGGGGCCAAGGGTTCACAAATCATTGAAAATACAGGGCAGTTTGGGAAAGTGGGTATTGGTACACACAATTCAATTCTTTATCAGTGGAGGCTTTTATCTTGGTGGCTAATGGAGGCTAGATCCACAATATAGTGGATAACCTTCTAGTCTTTGATATTTCTACTAGGGATAAAGATTCTGACTGTCTACCTCTCCTCGCCTCTTTCACACAAACAGTAGAAAGGCCAGAACAGAACATCTGGACAGATACTTGACTATGCCGTACACAGAGCAATGCAGGCAAGTAGGATTAGTATAGTATAGATGGTTGGCATCGGTGTGATGGGCCAAAAGGCCTGTCTCTCTGCTGCACAACTCCATGACTTGTCAACTGGAAACTCCGGTCACACATGCATGTTCACTACTGCAAAGGGGACGATGACTACAAAGGGGACGATGACTCTGGAGAATGATGAGCCCACATGGGTACCACTGTATTTCAAACATCCTCCAGGGCATAGCTTTAAGGTGAGAGGGCTGAGTGACCTTGCAATGGAAGCTGAGGAAGGGGAAAACGTCAACAGACAAGACGCAGGAGGTGCTCAATTAGTATTTGAAAGGCACCAGGGCAGCGGTGGGGGTGTGGAGAGAGACTGGATCTCCCAAAAACATGCGGAAGGTGTGGTATAGGAGTTCTCAGTGAGTCGCGCGGTGTTATGAAGATGTTGATGTCTGTCGATTCCATCTCTCAGGGAGGGGTGGAAGGTGAGCAAGTCCATTGTGTATCCACCTATCACTCGTCCGGCTTTGCCCTCCCCATGAGAATGGACAAACTCCATACAGACTGCACCCGTGGTCAGGATTACACCTGGGTCATGGCGCTGTGAGGCAGCAGTTCTACCACTAAGCTACTGTGCTACCCTGAACATGATCATGCCAGCTAATGAACCAACAGCAACTAATTGAGGTAAATTTAGAAATAACAACACTGATGTCTAACCTGTTGATTTCGGAACAAAACTTAAACAAAACTTAGCAAAGAACTGCAGGTGCTGGTTTAAATCGAAGATAGACACAAAATGCTGGAGTAACTCGGCGGGACAGGCAGCATCTCTGGAAAGAAGGAATGGGTGATGTTTCGGGTCGAGGAAGACAGGTCTACACCTGAAATGTCACCCATTCCTTCTCTCCAGAGATGTTGACTGTCCCGCAAAGTTACTTCGGCATTTTGTGTCAATCTAAAACAACAAAGGAGTGAGTTCACACGATTACATGGCTGTTCACCATTCTCGGAAGGAATTCACACTGATCACATGAAGCCTGCTTTGCCCTTACCAATTTTCCACAAAGTATCCCACAGGTTTCCACACCTTTGTCGGTATTGGGTTCAGCGAGCTGGAGAAACTGCTGACACAGGTCTTTGGAAACTACCACGTTACGGAGTTTGTCTGCAGAAAAATCTGGAACAGAAATCCAAAAAGATCATGTGTATACAGCCTGCAGCAATCATTCATCACACATTACTGAACACATATGCAGCGATAGAAAATGATGAGAGGCAGAGGGAGGGTGAGTGCCCAGTATCTCTTCCCCATGGTGGCAGTCCTCCTCCACTCCTGAAACAAGAGGGAGTAGGTTTCAAATGAGAGGGTAAGACTTAAAGGGGACGTGAGGGATACATTTTTCACGCAAACAGTAGTCAGTATCTGGAATGAGTGGCCAGAGGTGGAGGAGGCAAGAACAAGAACATCTGGACAGATACTTGACTATGCAGTACACAGAGGAATAGGGAAGTAATGCAGGCAAATAGGATTAGTATAGAAAGGCGTGATAGTCGGCATAGACGTGATGGGCCAAAAGGCCTGCCTCAATGCTACACAACTCCATGACTTGTCAATTGGAAACTCTGGTCCCACATGCATGTTCTCTGCTGCTTGGCTCTGGGCCCTGTTTCCTCTCCCAACTAATACCATAATCTTAAGGTCAACAGATCCTCCAATAGATAAGGTAAATGATTAGGAGCTAGAAATTAAAAGGTTTGAGTATTTGTGGCTACAGTATTTGTGGGGGAAAAAGCTACTCAAGACATTTTCAAATGAGATCAAGCCATTTTACTATAACAACAGTCAAAAGACGTTTGGACAACTACATGGATAGGAAAGGTTTAGAGGGATATGGACCTAATGTGGGTAGGTGTTGAGCTGCCTGGACCTCCAGCCAGATGGGTCGCCGAGGAGCAAGGTGGGCCATCGGAAGCTCCCGGCGAGTGCCACAAAGCCGTCCAAGAGAGGACCTGGCGATGAGTGGCCAAGGACGGGCCTACGGTGATTTCCGGAGGTCAGACAGGCTCGCGATGAGCGCCGGAGATCAGTCGAGGTTACATCACCGAGAACAAAGAGGGCCTTGGCGTGTGGGGGGGGGGGGGGGGGGGGGGTGGGGGCACCGAGAACAAGGAGGTATAATTGAACACTTTGTATCTTTTTTGTATGGTATGCAAAACAAAGAATTTCACTGTGACATGTCACATGTTATAATAACGTATCAATCAAAGTATCAATCAATCAACCAACCAACTCAGTGCAGGGCACATTTACACCACAACACAACACTGGTGTTCTTCAATGAATGGCGACTGCAGGATCACAGTCAAAGGTCACCAGGGCGACAAGGACACGGACAGCCCTGCTATTGCAGACACATAGGAAGATAGAAAATAGGTGCAGGAGGATGCCATTCGGCCCTTCGAGCCAGCATCGCCATTCATTGTGATCATGGCTGATCGTCCCCTATCAATAACCCGTGCCTGCCTTCTCCCCATATCCCTTGACTCCACTAGCCCCTAGAGCTCTATCTAACTCTTAAATCCATTCAGTCACTTGGCCTCCACTGCCCTCTGTGGCAGGGAATTCCATAAATTCACAACTCTCTGGGTGAAAAAGGGTTTTCTCACCTCAGTCTTAAATGACGTCCCCTTTATTCTAAGAACACGTGGGCATCAGAATAACCGAGCGGCTTTGTGCAGGGGCTGGCGGGAAATGAGCCACTTTAGGATCCAAGCTGATGTAGAGGAAAAGACATTGCTCAGCGCTTGGGACTTACCAATTTTTGTATGGTATGCAAAACACAGTATTTCATGTGCAAGTATTCATCTGTGTCGATGCATGTATATGTATGCAGCCCCTTTTTGGTCTGCCCTCTTGGGAGCCAGAAATTAAAAGGTTTAGATATTTGTGGGCACAGTATTTGTGGGAATGAGCTACTGCAGCCATTTTCATTTGATCTCGATAAGATCACAGGTTTGTATTTCCAATGAAAAGATTCATGACTGGTGGGCGGACACAAGAACTCTACGATCACAAGAGATCCACACTCTTGTCAAAGTGCTATTGGCTGTGCAGCTCTTTATATGCAGGCCCCAATTCCGCACATCCCTCAGAAGGCAGGAGGGAGGTATGGCAAACAACGATTGCTCTTTGGCATAGTTTCTTACGTTGGCGTCTGCGCTATAACATGGAAATCAACTGAAACTACTGCATTTTTCAAATAATTATCAAGGAATGTGCTATTTAAAATGCATGGGTGAAAATGAGCCATTGTGCTCCATCTGTCATGACGTGTTTAGAACCCCTGTCCTCTCACACTAATCTTTCAACATATTATTCTCATCCTTTACTCCTTAATTGTTTCACCAACCTCTCTTCAACAGCATCCATGCTATTTAGTGATGACATAAAACTGGTAAGGAAGCAAGTGGTGAGGAGACCACAAGGGGATTGCAAAGGGGACGTTGATAGATTGAATTTGTGGCCAGAGATTTGGCAAATGGATGATGTGTAAACCTGTCCACTTTGTTAGCAAAAATAAGAAAATGCATATTTGAGAGATGACATAGATAGCTCTGTGATGCAGAGGATTGGGATGCCTCGGTGTATGGTTTCAAAGGGATAATGCAGGCGTAGCAACTAATTAGGAAAATCCACGTCTTAGAGAGGCATAGATAGGGTAGACACCACACAAACTCCAAATGCTGGAATCCTGAGCGCAATACAAAGTGCTGGAGCAACTCAGCAGATCAGAAAGCATCTCTGGAAGACAGGGATAGTCGACATTTCTGGGTCGAGATGCTTCTTCAGACTGATGTGTAGGAGAGAGAAAGCTGGAGAAGAGGTGAGACAAAGCATGGCAATTGATACAAGATACAGCTGAAAGTTAGGGTGGACCAAACCTTTTCTCAAGGGGGGAAATGTCAAAGACTAGCAGGGATAGCTTGAAGGTGAGAGGGCCAAAGTCTAAAGATGATGTGCAGGGCAAGTTTTATTTTATTAACACAAAGTGTTAGGTGCCTGGAACGCACTGCCAGGGTCGGTGGTCGAGATGGATAAGAGGCTTTTAGCTAGCACATTGAGAGGGAGTGCAGAGAAGGTTCACCAGACTGATTCCTGGGATGTCAGGACTGTCTTATGAAGAAAGACTGGATAGACTTGGTTTATACTCTCTAGAATTTAGGAGATTGAGAGGGGATCTTATAGAAATTTATAAAATTCTTAAGGGGTTGGACAGGCTAGATGCAGGAAGATTGCTCCCGATGTTGGGGAAGTCCAGGACAAGGGGTCACAGCTTAAGGATAAGGGGGAAATCCTTTAAAACCGAGATGAGAAGAACTTTTTTTGCACAGAGAGTGGTGAATCTCTGGAACTCTCTGCCACAGAGGGTAGTCGAGGCCAGTTCATTGGCTATATTTAAGAGGGAGTTAGATGTGGCCCTTGTGGCTAAGGGGATCAGAGGGTATGGAGAGAAGGCAGGTACGGGATACTGAGTTGGATGATCAGCCATGATCATATTGAATGGCGGTGCAGGCTCGAAGGGCCGAATGGCCTACTCCTGCACCTAATTTCTATGTTTCTATGTTTCTATGTATGGGCAGAGATTAGCTTAACTTGGCATCATGTTCAACACAGACATTGTGGGCCGAAGGGCCTATTCCTGTGCTGTTCTGTTATTGATGTTATTGCTTATGGTTCCAGGAAATAAATATAAAAGTAGAAATGACATGCCTCAGTTACTTAGGGCATTGTGAAACCTCATCCTAAATAGTATAAACAATATTGTTATGCTTATTTAAGACTGTGTCAGATGCAGATCAAAGGTGGTTTACTTGGCTAATACCTAGAATGGTGGTTTGCCCAACAAGAAAAGATTGGACAGGCTTTAAGGTGAGGGAATAAAGTTTAAAGGAGATGTGCGGGGAATATTTTTTTTATACAGAGAGTGGTGGTGACTGCCTCCGCTGGAATGTTGAAGAATGGTTGAAATGCAAGATCAGGATGGGTCTTGATGAGGAGACAATGTGTAATTCTGTGCAAGAATTGAGAGCAGAACATCGCAGTTTAAAAATAAGGAGACACCTATTTAAAAGGAATTGTTTTTCTCTCCAATGGCTGTGATCTACACAGTGCAGTTCCCATCGTGCTTTCAGGAAATAAGTCCCTGAATATTTTTAAGGAAGTAGTATGGAGATGCTTGATAAGTGGGTGAAAGATCATTGTGGGTGGGTCAACAGGAATGCCAGGCTGAAGTTACAATCAGATTATTCATGATCTTATTCATTGGCCAACTCTCTCCTCTTGCTCCTACTCTATGTCCATGACCTTCACCCACTTGTCAGTGTGGGATGTCTCTACACTCCCGGTTCGAACAGGGCATCGTAATACAAGGCAAAAAAACGCTATATAGATACAGCCTGCATCCTCATTTAAAACAAGAGAATGGCGAGGCTACTTTGAAAGCCAAAATCTGTCAATGCCAGAAATTGGAAATAGAGTCAAAGAGTCAGACAGCACGGAAACAAGCCCTTCGGTCCAACTTGCCCATGCTGACCAAGAATCCCCAATTACACTAATCCCACCTGCCCACTTTTGACCCATGCCCCTCCAATCTTTTCCTATCCATGTATACGTCCAAATGTATTTTAAATTGTGTTTATAGCGCCTGCCTCAACTGCCTTCTCGGGCAGCTCGTTCCAGATACCCTATGTGAAAATAGACAGAAAATGCTAGAAACACTATTTTAGTCATACATCAATAGTAGAGAGAGAAACAGAACTAATGTTTCGGTTGGCGAAAGTCAGAAAAAAATTATACGCATGCCAGCTATCGAAAAATAAAAGACTGTGCTGGAAATAGTCAGCAGGTCAGGCTTTATCAGGGGGAAGATAAACATTTAATATTTCAGGTCAAAGACCCTTTGTCAGAACTGGGAAGGAGACAAAAATCAGTAGTGGCGGGGATGCCTCAGGGTAGAACAAGGTGATCACTAGGATAAACTGTGAACAAGGTTATGTTGTCAATGAGTGAATGGTGACAATCAGAGTGAGAACATGGACAAAAGGTGAGAGTTGGGAAATCCAAAGCAGGAAGACATATTCACGTCTTCCACTCCCAGAGAGTAAACCAGAAGATAAGTAAGCCAATGTCACAGGTGGACCACTGATGGAGAGGGAGCCAAATCTGGTTACCTGTAGTCCAGAACATAGACCAGAATAGGCCATTCGGCCCACAATGACAGTGCCGAACATGATGCCAGAATAAATAATGTAATCTGCCTGCATGTGATCCATAGCCCTCTATTCCTTGCATCTTCATGGACTATCCAAAAGCCTCTTAAATGCCACTATTGTATCTGCCTCCACCCCCTACCTGGCAGCGTGTTCTGGAGAGCACCTCTACCTGTGTTAAACAATAAACTTGTCCTGCATATCTCCTTTAAAGTATTCTCCTCTCACCTTAAAGCAATGCCTCCTAGTCTTCAACATTTCCACCCTGGGATACAGGTTCTGACTGTCTACCCTCTCTTTGCCTCTCACCATGTTATACACTTCTCTCAGGCCTCCCCTCAATCTCCAGTACCACAGAGTAAACAATCCAAGTTTGTCCAACCTCTCCTTGTAACTAATATGCACTAATCCAGGCAGAATCCACACATGCGAGCATGTCCCAGCATAGATTCTTGCGGAACTCCAACCCCAATCTCCTGCTTCTCCCCATAACTTTTGACGCCTTTACTAATTAAGTAGCTATCAATCTCTGTTTTAAAAATACCCAATGACTTGGCCTCCACAACCTTCTGTGCCAATGGATTCCACAGATTCACCATCATCTGGCTAAATAAATTCCCCCCTCATCTCCATTCTAAAGGTATCTCCTATTCTGAAGCTGTGCCCTCTGTTCCCAGATTCTCCCAATGCTAGAAACATTCTCTCCACATCCACTCCATCTAGGCCTTTCATTAACCGGTAGGTTTCAGTAAGATCTCCCTCTCTCATCCTTCTAAACTCCAGTGAGTACAGGCCCAGAGCCGTCATATGTTTCTCGTACGTTAATCCAATCATCCCCAGGATGTTTCTCGTAAACCACCTCTGGACTCAACATGACGGGAGCATCGCTTTAAAAAACGCCATGTATTCAATATGGGTGTTGTTATCTCACGATATAGGTAGGGCGTGCTCTAAATAGCTGCTGTTATCTGTCCATTGAGTTTCTGTGAGGTTGTGGGTGTCAAAGAAAAATGGATGACAAAGATTTTATGTCAGTGGAAGGGACAAATAGAGGGAATCCACCATTCAGAAAGGGGACAAAGAAATCTTCACCATCCCTTTGCTAACACCAACCTCTCCTATTCATTTTTTTATGGACCACCCTATCACAGATGATCTCAGTACTCTGCGCCCGACCCTCTGCTCACCTCTCTGCCATCCACAACAGCACAGTAGACTGTCACGAGGGGAGTGAATAAAGTTTGAGGAAGGGAAGGAATTAAGAGTCTGGTGGAGGGTGATCTGCTGAGTGCAGATGCATTGGGTGGATGGTGAAGACCAGGGAGCACCTGCATGAAGCACCTGCATTGTCTGTCGGTGAGTCAGTGAGCTCCCTATTGTTGCCACTTCCATTCTCCATTCCCCTCCCACTCTGCCTGTAGCCTACACTGCTCCCACACCACCATCGCAAGCGAGGAACAGCTCTCCATCCTCAATCTGGGAAAAATAGATTAGCCATGATTGAATGGCAGAGCAGTGGTAGCCAAATGGTCCAATTTTGCTCCTACATCTTATGATCTTATGTTGCTGCTCATTAATTAGTGAATACTCATGAAATCTACTACAAATAACATTGTTAAAACCGCTGGTTTTGCGATGTCTAGAGTCAAGTGTGAATAAGAGCAGGTCTCACTGTTCCAGTTGGTTCCAAAGGATGAGGGCTTTGTTGAACGATCTACGGCAGGTGGGCCAGCGTTTGAGACGCTGGCGGCCGGCGACAGCGGGGCGCGGTTGTTCGGTGGTCTCTCAATGCCAGGTATTAGCGGGCAGTCCTTCGAAGAGGGGGGATTTTCTGGTTTTGCGTATTCCTCCAGCACCTTTAGCTGTTCCTTCTCCAGCTGTTTCCGCCGGATCATCTCCTCAAAGGCATGGAACTGTTCCTGTTCCGTTTGTTGCTGCCGCATCCGTGCCACCCTCTGCTTCTCATCTTCAAGCTGTTGCTGGCGGGCCACCTCAGACACAAACTCCTCAGTTTCCCTCTGCTGTGGAATACAAGCATGATGATACCAAATGATGCAGCTTGGTCCCTAGGAATAGTCACAGTAGTTTTACATTTCATCAAATAGTGTTTGTTGATCCATCTTACAACAGTGACCATTCATAAAGACTGTCAGCTGATGCAAATCATAACACCCTAAAGGCTGGGCAAAGCTACATAAAGTTAGTTGGTTTTCTTTCTCCAAAGCTTTGCTACCAAAAAAATCAGTCGGCCAGCAATTTGAAAAGCCTCCCTCAGAATTTAACTGCTGTTGCCATCAACCCAAGGATGTTAAAACTCCACCAGTTCAAAGATGATCCAGATTTGTGAAATCAAGGAAGTTCTGGGCATTTGTCCAGATTAAATTCCATCTGCTATTTCTCTGCCCATATTTTCAGCTAATCTACATTCCGCTGTACCATTGACAACCTTTCTTACTACCCACTACTCCACCAATTTTTAAATAGTCTGTAAACTTGCTAAGCAGATACTTACATTTTCATTCATATCATTTTTATGTATGGAGGTCCCAGAACTGATCCTTGCAGAACACAGTTGGTCATGGACCAACAGTCAGAAAAACACTCTGCCTCTCCTCCTTCTCTTTTACGGCCAAGCCAATTTTAAGCTTAAGTTTTATGTTGATTGGCCAAGTATTCACATACAAATAATTTGCCTTGATGCTCCGCCCGCAAGTAACAACATGACATACAGTGACAGTTAGGAATGACACATAAAACATTAAACATTAATAATAAAACGTTATCGATTAAACAAGTGAATTACATAAAATACCAGAGGAAAAGGAGGTTACACATTTTTGGTTATTGAGTAGAGCTACTACTCATGGAAAAAAGCTGTTTTTGTCTGGCTGTGGCAGCTTTGACAGTCCAGAGGGAAGTGATTCAAAGAGTTTGTGGCCAGGGTTAGAGGGGTCAGAGATGATCTTACCCGCTCGCTTCCTGCCCCTTGCAGTGTACAGTTCGTCAATGGGGGGAAGGTTGCAACCAATAACCTTCTCAGCTGATCGGACAATTCGCTGCAGCCTCCGGATGTCGTGCTTGGTGGCTGAGCCAAACCAGACCATGATGGAGAAGGTGAGAACAGACTCTACGATGGCCGTATAGAATTGGACCATCATTGCCTGTGGCAGATTGTGCTTCCTCAGCTGCCACAGGAAGTACATCCTCTGTTGTGCCTTTTTGACTGTGGAATCCAATTCACCAATTTACCACGGATCCCACGTGACTTAATCTTCTGGACCAGCCAACCACAGAGTACCTTGCCAGATGCTTTACTCAAGTCCATGTATACAACGTAAGATACCAAACACTTCCTCCTCCTTAATATCAAAATGAGGAAGGCGACATCACTGACTAAAGCCAGGGGAAGACAGGTGCCAGTAGCTTGTGCTACAAAGCAGCAGCTTGTGCTGAGCCACACATACCTGCTGCTCCTGGTATTCTGCAAACTCGATTCCATATCTCTTCAGAAGCTCACCCTTCAACAGCTCCGCCTTCGGAAAGGCAATTTCTCTTAGTTTCTAGAAAAAGAAAAACAAGATTCCGACACGTTACCTAATATGGCATTCCAATATCAATTGCCAACGTTGATTTAGCACAATTCAAAACCATTCATAATCTAACAATCACTGTGATAGTCAGAACGCTCCAGCACAAATTGTAAACCAGGTTCTTGCCAGGGATTCCCTGACAGTTAAGTCCTCGCTTGCTCAGTGTGAGCTCACAAGCAGCAGAGAATCGAGTCTGAAGAAAAAGACCTGATCAGAAATATCACCTATCCATGTCCTCCAGAGATGCCGCCTGATCCGCTGAGTTACTCCAGCCCTTTGTGTTTTGACCAAAACGAGCCAGCCATTCAGCCGACACTGCCCATGCTAGTTGGAGAAAGGACTACCCAGTTTGTTGCCACAATCCTGCTCCAGGTTTGGACCCATGTTCATGGATTGTCAAGTGCGCACCAAACACTTTTTAAAACATGCTCCCTCCACCAGGCTTTCTGCAAGGTGAGTCACACGCAGCACTGGAACATAGCATACAAATGGAATTGTAATGGCACTCAGGGAGCAACAGCATTAATAGTGACAAAATGACGGGCATACTTTCACGCAGATGACTTGGATAGGCTGGGTGAGTGGGCTAATGCATGGCTGATGCAGTATAATGTGGATAAATGTGAGGTTATCCACTTTGGTGGCAAAAACAGGAAAGTAGACTATTATCTAAATGGTGGCCGATTAGGAAAAGGGGAGATGCAACGAGACCTGGGTGTCATGGTACACCAGTCATTGAAAGTAGGCAGGAGGTACACAAAAATGCTGGAGAAACTCAGCGGGTGCCGCAGCATCTATGGAGCGAAGGAAATAGGTGACGTTTCGGGCCGAAATTGAAAGTAGGCATGCAGGTGCAGCAGGCAGTGAAGAAAGCGAATGGTATGTTAGCATTCATAGCAATAGGATTTGAGTATAGGAGCAGGGAGGTTCAACTACAGTTGTACAGGGTCTTGGTGAGACCACACCTAGAGTATTGTGTACTTGGTCTCCAAATCTGAGGAAGGACATTATTGCCATAGAGGGAGTGCAGAGAAGGTTCACCAGACTGATTCCTGGGATGTCAGGACTTTCATATGAGGAAAGACTGGATAGACTCGGCTTGTACTCGCTAGAATTTAGGAGATTAAAGGGGGATCTTATAGAAACTTACAAAATTCTTAAGGGGTTGGACAGGTTAGATACAGGAAGATTGTTCCCGATGTTGGGGAAGTCCAGGACAAGGGGTCACAGCTTAAGGATAGAGGGGAAATCCTTTCGGACCGAGATGAGAAAAACATTTTTCACACAGAGAGTAGTGAATCTCTGGAACTCTCTGCCACAGAAGGTAGTTGAGGCCAGTTCATTGGCTATATTTAAGAGGGAGTTAGATGTGGCCCTTGTGGCTAAAGTGATCAGGGGGTATGGAGAGAAGGCAGGTACAGGATACTGAGTTGGATGATCAGCCATGATCATATTGAATGGCGGTGCAGGCTTGAAGGGCCGAATGGCCTACTCCTGCACCTATGTTCTATGTTTCTAAGTCAAGCAGATTCAAGTCTGAATTTTTTTGAGGGTCGGAAGCTTAATTTGAGGTAACAAAATGGAGGAGCTCCCCATGTCCAAACACCCTCCTCCGAGTAATGTTCTTATCAAATGCAATGAGATACCCAATGTATTATTCTCTGATCTGTCTAACATTTATACATATCTAATTTATGCTACGATGCCTATTCCTGTAGTGAAGACTGAGTAGCAGGTTTGCTGACTACAAGTCTGTTTAAATGAAGGGAGAACTAATCAGCACAGCATCCATCTTACAGTAGCATACAAGGTGGAAAATGCAGCTGATATGATACTCTTCAAGTGTGCCAGAGGCAATTTCGGCAAGTTATTTGGTGGGGCACACGCCAATCTGTTTCCAGCCACTGATAGACGGGATATGTTCTGGAGTGTTGGCACTTCAGACAAGGGCATGGAGAATAGGTGGCACAGTGGCACAGCTGGTAGAACTACTGCCTCACGGTGCCAGAGACGGGTTTGATCCTGATCTCGGGTGCTGTCTGTGTGGAGTTTGTCGTTCTCCGTGTGACCATGCGCGTTTCCTCCCATATCTCAAAGACGTGCGGTTTTGGAGATTAGTCACATTTCACTCCTCTTCCTTTTGTATCTGACACCTTTTGTCTCCTTTTCATCTCTGGATTTAGTCCACCCATCTGCCAATCAAACCACACTCACCTGTATCCACCTATCACTTAGGTAGACACAAAATGCTGGAGTAACTCAGCAGGACAGGCAGCATCTCTGGAGAGGAGGAATGGGTGATGCTTCGGGTCGAGACCCATCTTCAGACTAATGTCAGGGGAGTGGGCGGGACAGAGATATAATGTAGTTGGAGACTGTAAGACTGGTGGGAGAACTGGGAAGGGGAAGGGGATGGAGAGATAGGGAAATCAAGGGCTATTTACAATTAGAGAAGTCAATGGTCAAACCGCTGGGATGTAAACTACCCAAGCGAAATATGAAGTGCTGGTCCTCCAATTTGCGCTGGGCATCACTCTGACAATGGAGGAGGCCCAGGGCAGACGGATCAGATTGGGAATGGGAGGGTGAGTTAAAAGTGCTGAGCAACCGGGAATTCAGGTAGATTAAAGCGGACTGAGCGAAACGATCGCCGAGCCAGCGCTTGCTCTCGCCAATGTACAGAAGTTAACACCTGGAACAGCGGATACAGTAGATGAAGATGGAGCGGATACAGTAGATGAATACTAAAGTTGCCTTGTCTAATTGAAAAGTTGGTTTGAGAATGTGAAAGTTGCCTTGCCTAATTGAAAAGTTGGTTTGAGAATGCAAAAGTTGCCTTGCCTAATTGAAAAGTTGGTTTGAGAAAGCTAAAGTTGCCTTGCCTAATTGAAAAGTTGATTTGAGAATGCCTTGCCCAATTGAAAAGTTGCTTTGAGAATGCTAAAGTTGCCTTGCCTAATTGCCAAGGAGAAGGATATTGAATTATGTGAGGTAAGGGAAACTAGTAGAGTAGCTATGTATACTATGAGTTTCAAAGTAAAAGAAGTACTGACACTTTTGAAAAATATAAAAGTGGATAAGTCTCCAGGTCCTGACAGGATATTCCCTAGGACATTGAGGGAAGTTAGTCATTAGAAACGGGAATAGTCCCCGAGGATTGGCGTACTGCGCATGTTGTTCCATTGTTTAAAAAGGGTTCTAAGAGTAAACCTAGCAATTATAGACCTGTTAGTTTGACTTCAGTGGTGGGCAAATTAATGGAAAAGATACTTAGAGATAATATATATAAGCATCTGGATAAACAGGGTCTGATTAGGAAGAGTCAACATGGATTTGTGCCTGGAAGGTCATGTTTGACTAATCTTCTTGAATTATTTGAAGAGGTTACTAGGGAAATTGACGAGGGTAAAGCAGTGGATGTTGTCTATATGGACTTTAGTAAGACCTTTGACAAGGTTCCTCATGGAAGGTTGGTTAAGAAGGTTCAACTGTTGGGTATAAATGCAGGAGTAGCAAGATGGATTCAACAGTGGCTGAATGGGAGACGCCAGAGGGTAATGGTGGATGGCTGTTTGTCGGGTTGGAGGCAGGTGACTAGTGGGTTGCCTCAGGGATATGTGTTGGGTCCTTTGTTGTTTGTCATGTACATCAATGATCTGGACGAAGGTGTGGTAAATTGGATTAATAAGTATGCAGATGATACCAAGATAGGGGGTGTTGTGGATAATGAAGAGGATTTCCAAAGTCTACAGAGTGATTTAGGCCATTTGGAAGAATGGGCTGAAAGATGGCAGATGGAGTTTAATGCTGATAAATGTGAGGTGCTACACCTTGGCAGGACAAATCAAAATAGGACGTACATGGTAAATGATAGGGAATTGAAGAATACAGTTGAACAGAGGGATCTGGGAATAACCGTGCATAGTTCCTTGAAGGTGGAATCTCATATAGATAGGGTGGTAAAGAAAGCTTTTGGTATGCTAGCTTTTATAAATCAGAGCATTGAGTATAGAAGCTGGGATGTAATGTTAAAATTGTACAAGGCATTGGTGAGACCAAATCTGGAGTACGGTGTACAATTTTGGTCGCCCAATTATAGGAAGGATGTCAACAAAATAGAGAGTACAGAGGAGATTTACTAGAATTTTGCCTGGGTTTCAACAACTACGTTACAGAGAAAGGTTGAATAAGTTAGGTCTTTATTCTCTGGAGCGCAGAAGGTTAAGGGGGGACTTGATAGAGGTCTTTAAAATGATGAGAGGGATAGACAGAGTTGATGTGGACAAGCTTTTCCCTTTGAGAATAGGGAAGATTCAAACAAGAGGACATGACTTCAGAATTAAGGGACAGAAGTTTAGGGGTAACATGAGGGGGAACTTCTTTACTCAGAGAGTGGTAGCGGTGTGGAATGAGCTTCCAGTGGAAGTGGTGGAGGCAGGTTCGATGGTATCATTTAAAAATAAATTGGATAGGCATATGGATGAGAAGGGAATGGAGGGTTATGGTATGAGTGCAGGCAGGTGGGACTAAGGGAAATAAATTGTTCGGCACAGACTTGTAGGGCCGAGATGGCCTGTTTCCGTGCTGTAATTGTTATATGGTTATATGGTTAATTGAAAAGTTGGTTTGAGAAAGCTAAAGCTGCCTTGCCTAATTGAAAAGTTAATTTGAGAATGCCTTGCCTAATTGAAAAGTTGATTTGAGAATGCCTTGCCCAATTGAAAAGTTGGTTTGAGAATGCTAAAGTTGCCTTGCCTAATTGAAAAGTTGGTTTGAGAATGCTAAAGTTGCCTTGACCAAATTGAAAAGTTGGTTTGTGAATGCTAAAGTTGCCTTGCCGTCTATATAATTAAATGTCTAATCTTGACCACTTCCTGTTTGCGCTGTATATTGATTTTAGGCTGTGATATTTGGCCATCTTACTCAGAGTCCCCCTCCGCTCATCAGATGCCGAGGATTTTACCCATTGATGAAAAATAAAAGAGTTATTAGTTATCTACACCTCACGCTGCCTCACGCAGCATAATCATGAACGAATCTCATCCCCTCTCACAGCAGGCACTAATGTGTGAAAACGCACACCTCCAGATTCAGGGACAGCTTCTTCCCAGCTGTTAATCAGGCAACATAACCATCCAATCACCGACTAACCGACCATCTACCTCATTGGAGAAACTTGAACTATCTTTAATCGGACTTTACTTTGCACTAAACCTTATTCCCTTCACCCTGTATCTGTACACTGTGGTTGTACCTTTAATGTGTAGGGAATGGATGAGAAGGTGGTATAACATAGAACTAGTATGAATGGGAAATCGCTGGTCGACGTGGACACGGTGGGCCAACGGACCTGCATCCATGCTGTATGTCTAAAGTGAACTAAACACTTGCGCAGAACCTGACAAGGAAATATGTTCTTAGTCATTCATCAGCAGTGGGTGTAACCCTATCCCACATAATACACTCTGAGAATACCTTCACTGGAGGGACTGCAACACATTCAAAGTGGCTGACTACACATTCTTGTGGGCAATAATTGTAACAACTCCAAAATTAAAAAAAATGATTTTTAATAATTAATTTCCCATTCCAATAGATTAGTTGTGATACAAAAATGTGAAGTCATTTCAAAGGGCCTGTCATAGTTAACCCCATTACTGTGGATCCGGGGCCAGAATGGGCAAGTGTGCTATACAATGCCCGAGGGGCATTGATGAACCATACACCCACCACCACCCCTCCCTCCCATCCCACCCCCTCCCTCCCCACAACACCCATTTCCAGTTACCCAACTGTGGTCACAGTTTAGTTTAGTTTAGTATAGATTGGTTCCAAGAATGTGCCGCCTGTGGCAGCCTCGCCAACTTTTGTTATTTTTAGTGTGTCCTAGTGTATGTGTTAGTATCTCCCGGGTGCCTTATGCCGGGGCGCTGGCGGGGGTTTGGGGTAAACCATTTCCAGTCACCTACCTCGGCGGAGATGCGACTTCTCTCCATGTTGCATTTTCGCCCCCCTCACAGCCTTTCAACTGGATTGGTGTGGCCTTCCCGACCGGGTACCAGGCCAGAGCCTAGAGGTTCAGCAGGGGGCGCAGTGTGGGGTTCAACATCACGAAGCTCCAGTGTTGGAGCTCCGACCAGGGGGTCCTGCTCGAACACCGTGGAGCTTGATCTGTGGAGCTGCCAGCCACGGGCGCGGCACGGACTTTACCACCATGGAGCTGCCTGTGACCTTCTGTGCCTATGGACTTGGCATTGTGAAGCCGCAGTCTCCGGTAGGAAGCAGTCGATTCGGGAATTCCGAGCCGCGGGGTGCTCCGATCCGTCCCGACGTCAGAGTTTCCATCATCCCAGCTAGAGGGCCTATACATCGGGCCATCCGTACCGGCGACTGCGGAGGGTCCAAGGCCCCAACCACGGGTCCACAGAAGTGCTGGTCCCACTGTGGTGGATGTTTTATGTTTAGTGTTTATTTTCTGTCATATATTGTGTTCTTTCTTTCTTGCTGGGAGTGGACTGCTCATCCTCCTAGCTTACCCTTGAGTAAAACTGCAAAATGCAGATGGCACCGCTCAACCTCGGTTGGAGTGAAAGCCACTTAATGTAATGTATTTAGAGATACAGCATGGAAACAGGCTCTTTAGCCAACCGTATCCGCTCTGACCAACAATCACCCTTACACTCGTTCTATCCTACATGCTGGGGTCAACTTACAGAAACCTATTCAGCAACAAACCTGCACGTCCTTGGAATGTGGGAGAAACCTGGAGAACGGGGGGAAAACCCACATGCTCACAGGGAGAATGTGCAAACTCCACACATGCACCATCCGTAGTCAAGATCAAACCCAGGTCCTTGGCATTGTAAGGCAGCAACTCAACTCTGGGCAATCAAGCACCAAAGGAAGTGATTCACTTACTTTTACAGTTTCCTTTTTTTCTGGTACGACAATGGTTTTATAATCCCGGTGTTTAGGTACCTTTTCCAAGAATAACCTGCACAGTAAGTTGAAAAACAAGAATGACTTAGTGGTTGCAGGAGAAACAAAGAAGTAAATGCACACAAAGTTGTATGGTAGCAACACAAGTACAACAGTGATCAGCATTTCCTTTCTATAACTGCAGTAAAATCTGTACGTTTGTGATACAAATAACTTGTGTGGCCATATTTTCCAAATAATCTCTGGGTATGTTGCTGCTGAACTTACTGCAGTCTTGTCTCCATGTCACCAGATATCCGTCCCATTGTGCAGCACAAGAGCAACTCCCGGGATGGCGGGACTGTCATATGATGAAAGAATGGAGTGACTGGGCTTGTATTCACTGGAATTTAGAAGGATCAGAGGGGATCGTACAGAAACATATAAAATTATTAAGGGTTTGGACACGCTAGATGAAGGAAACATATTCCCGATGTTGGGGGAGTCCAGAACCAGGGGCCACAGTTTAAGAATAGGGTAGGCCATTTAGAACTGAGATGAGGAAAACCTTTTTCACACAGAGATTTGTGAATTAGTGGAATTCTCTGCCTCAGAAGGCAGTAGAGGCTGATTCACTGGATGCATTCAAAAGAGAGATAGAGCTCTTAGGGTTAGCGGAATCATGGGATATGGGAAGAAGGCAGGAATGGGGTACTGATTGTGGATGATCAGCCTACTCCTGCACCTATTGTTTCAATTTTTCCCAGAGCCCTATACAACTGCAGAAGAACCTCTCTACTTCTATACTGAAATCCTCTTGTTATGAAGGCCAACATTCCATTAGCTTTCTTCACTGCCTGCTGTACCTGCAAGCCAACTTTCAGTGACCGGTGTACAAGGACGCCCAGGTCTCGCTGCACCACCCCCTAACCAAACCTAACCCCATTGAGATAATAATCTGCCCCCTTGTTTTTGCCACCAAAGTGGATAACCTCACAATTATATATATTATACTGCATCTGCCACGCATCTGCCCACTCACTCAACCTGTCCAGGTCATCCTGCAACCTCCTAACATCCTCTTCACAGTTCACACTGCCACCCAGCATTGTGTCATCCGCAAACTTGCTAGTGTTGCTCCTAATTCCCTCTTCCAAATCATTAATATATATGGTAAACAGTTGAAGGCCCCAACACCGAGCCTTGCGGTGCTCCACTCGCCATTGCCTGCCATTCTGAAAATAACCCGTTCACTCCTACTCTTTGCTTCCGGTCTGTCAACCAATTTTCTTTCCAAGTCAACACCCTACCCCCAATACCATATGCTCTAATTTTAGTCACCAGTCTCCCATGTGGGACCTTATCAAAGGCTTTCTGAAAGTCTAGATACACTACATCCACTGGCACCCCTTCATCCATTTTACTTGTCACATACTCAAAAAATTCCAGAAGATTAGTCAAGCATGATTTCCCTTTCATAAATCCATGGTGACTTGGACTAATCCTTTTACTGCTATCCAAATGCCCCATTATTACCTCTTTAATAATTGACTCCAGCATCTTTCCCACCACCGAAGTCAGGCTAACTGGTCTGTAATTCCCCGTTTTCTCTCTCGCTCCTTTCTTGAAAAGTGGGATAACATTAGCTATCCTCCAATCCACAGGAACTGATCCTGAATCTATTGAACATTAGAAAATGATCACCAATGCGTCCACTATTTCTAGATCCACCTCCCTGAGGACCCTGGGATGCAGTCCATCAGGCCCAGGGGATTTATCATCCTTCAGTCCCATTAGCCTACCCAATACTATTTCTCGCCTAATTAAAATTTCTTTCAGTTCCTCTACCCCCTTAGATCCTCTGTCCCCCAGTACTTCTGGGAGATTGTTTGTGTCTTCCTCAGTGAAGACAGATCCGAAGTACCTGTTCGACTCTTCTGCCATTTCCTTATTCCCCATAATAATTTCACTCTCGTCTGCCTTCAAGGGACCCACATTTGACTTTGTTACTCTTTTTCCCTTAACATATCTAAAGAAGCTTTTACTGTCCTTCTTTATATTCCTGGCCAGCTTCCCTTCGCACTTCATCTTTTCAGCCCGTATTGCCCGTTTTGTTTCCTTCTGTTGTCCTATGAAAGTTTCCCAATCCTCTGGCTACTCTTTGCTGTGTTATAGATCTTTTCTTTTAGTTTTATTCTATCCCTAACTTCTCTTGTCAGCCACGGTTGCCTCCGACTCCGCTTAGAATCTTTCTTCCTTTTTGGAATGAAATGATCCTGTGTCTTCCGGATTATGCCCAGAAATTTCTGCCATTGCTGTTCCATAGAAACATAGAAAATAGGTGCAGGAGAACTCCCTCTTTAATATAGCCAATGAACTGGCCTCAACTACCTTCTGTGACAGAGAGTTCCAGAGATTCACCACTCTCTGTGTGAAAAAAGTTTTTCTCATCTCGGTCCTAAATGATTTCCCCCTTATCCTTAAGCTGTGACCCCTTGTTCTGGACTTCCCCAACATCGGGAACAATCTTCCTGCATCTAGCCTGTCCAACCCCTTAAGAATTTTGTAAGTTTCTATAAGATCCCCCCTCAATCTCCTAAATTCTAGCGAGTACAAGCCGAGTCTATCCAGTCTTTCTTCATATGAAAGTCCTGACTTCCCAGGAATCAGTCTGGTGAACCTCCTCTACACTCCCTCTATGGCAATAATGTCTTTCCTCAGATTTGGAGACCAAAAGTCTACACAATACTCCAGGTGTGGTCTCACCAAGACCCTGTACAACTGCAGTAGAACCTCCCTGCTCCTATACTCAAATCCCTTTGCTATGAATGCGAACATACCATTTGCTTTCTTCACTGCCTGCTGCACCTGCATGCCTACTTTCAATGACTGGTGTACCATGACACCCAGGTCTCATTGCACCTCCCCTTTTCCTAATCGGACACCGTCATTCCTGCTAGTTTCCCTTTCCACTCTACCTTGGCCAGCTCCCCTCTCATGCCTTTCATAGTCCCCTTTGTTCAACTGCATCACTGCCACTTCCGATTTAACCTTCTCCTTCTCAAATTGCAGATTAAAACTAATCATATTATGATCACTACCTCCAAGCGGTTCCTTTACCTCTTATCAAATTTGGTTCATTGGACAACACTAAATCCAGAATTGCCTTTTCTCTGGTCGGCTCCATTTCAAGCTGCTCTAAGAATCCATCTCGGAGGCATTCTACAAACTCTCTTTCGTGGGGTCCTGAACCAACCTGATTTTCCCAGTCTACCTGCATATTGAAATCCCCCATCACCACAGTGGCATTACCTTTGTTACATGCCAGTTTTAATTCCTGCTGCAACTTACACCCTACATCCGGGCTACTATTTGGGGGTCTGTAGATAACACCAATTAGTGTCTTCTTGCCTTTGCAATTCCACAACTCAATCCACAGTGACTCTATCTCGTCAGTCCCACAAGGGACTGAATTCCATTCCTCACCAGAAGAGCTACCCCCCCTCCTCTGTCCACCTGCCTGTCCTTTCTATAGGATGTATAACCCTGAATATTAAGTTCCCAGACCCGATCCTCCTGCAGCCACGTCTTGGTAATCCCCACAATGTCATATCTACCAACCTCTAACTGAGCCTCAAGCTCATCTACTTTACTTCTTATACTTCGCGCATTCATATACAATACTTTTAATTCCTTACGCATCTCACCATTCACATCGATCCCTACTACACTTGGCCATATTTTGGTCAATAGATTCTCTGATCATTGTCACAAAGCTGACAGCAAAGTAGCAGCCTACTTCCTACTTTACCTCAGTGACTCTACTTCATACAGTCCTGAGATACAGTGCCCTCCATAATGTTTAGGCCAAAGACCCATCATTTATTTATTTACCTCTGTACGCCACATTTTGAGATTTATAATTTAAAAAATCACATGTGGTTAAAGTGCACATTGTCAGATTTTATTAAAGGGTATTTTTATACATTTTGGTTTCACCATGTAGAAACTACAGCTGTGTTTATACATAGTCCCACCATTTCAGGGCACCATAGTGTTTGGGACACATGGCTTCACAGGTGTTTGTAATTGCTCAGATGTGGTTAAATGCCTCCTTAATGCAGGTATAAGAGAGCTCTCAGCACCTAGTCCTTCCTCCAGTCTTTCCATCGCCATTGTAAACTTTTATTGCTGTTTATCAACATGAGGACCAAAGTTGTGACAATAAAAGTTAAAGAAGCCATTATGAGACTGAGAAACAAGAATAAAACTGCTGAGAAACAAGAATAATACATCAGCCAAACCGTAAGCTACCCAAAAATCAACAGTTTGGAGCATCATTAAGAAGAAAGAGAGCACTGGTGAGCTCACTAATCGCAAAGGGACTGGCAGACCAAGGAAGACCTCCACAGCTAATGACAGAAGAATTCTCTCTATAATAAAGAAAAATCCTCAAACACCTGTCCGACAGATCAGAAACACTCTTCAGGAGTAAGGTGTGGATTTGTCAATGACCACTGTCCACAGAAGACTTCTGAACAGAAATACAGAGGCTACACTGCAAGATGCAAACCACTGGTTAGCTGGAAAAATAGGATGGCCAGGTTACAGTTTCCCAAGAAGTAGTTAAAAGAGCAACCACAGTTCTGGAAATAGATCTTGTGGACAGATGAGATGAAGATTAACTTATCAGAGTGATGGCGAGAGCAAAGTATACAGGAGAGAAGGAACTGCCCAAGATCCAAAGCATGCCATCTCATCTGTGAAACACGGTGTTGGGGGTGTTATGGCCTGGGCCTGTATGGCTGCTGAAGGTACTGGCTCACCTATCTTCATTGATGATACAACTGCTGATGGTAGTAGCATAATTAATTCTGAAGTGTATAGACACATCCTATCTGCTCAAGTTCAAACAAATGCCTCACAACTCATTGACCGGCGGTTCATTCTACAGCAAGACAATGATCCCAAACATACTGCTACAGCAACAAAGGAGTTTTTCAAAGCTAAAAAATGGTCAATTCTTGAGTGGCCAAGTCAATCAGCCAATCTAAACCCAATTGAGCATGCCTTTTATACGCTGAAGAGAAAACTGAAGGGAACTAGTCCCCAAAACAAGCATAAGCTAAAGATGGCTGCATTACAGGCCTGGCAGAGCATCACCAGAGAAGACACCCTGCAACTGGTGATGTCCATGAATCGCAGACTTCAAGCAGTCATTGCATGCAAAGGATATGCAACAAAATACTACTGACTACTTTCATTTACATTGCTTTGCTGTGTCCCAAATATTATGGTGCCCTGAAATGGGGGGACTATGTATAAACACTGCTGTATTTTCTACATGGTGAAACCAAAATGCATAAAAATTGCCTTCATTAAAATCTGACAATGTGCACTTTAATCACCTATGATTTTTTCTATTACAAATCTCAAAGTGTGGAGTGCAGATACAAATAAATAAATGATGGATCTTTGTCCCAAACATTATGGAGGGCACTGTGGCTATGGCCTTTCCAAAAGGGATATGAAAAGACACAACAAACACTTTAAAAAATGTGTGCAGTCTGCACTGGAAAGCCAAAATTTCTCAGGTGTATGTATTGAACTAGAGAGCAATCCTGAACTACTTTCCATCTCATTTGGATACCTTCAGACTATCTTTGATCGGATTTTACTGGCTTTATCTTGCACTAAATGTTATTCCCTTATCATGTATCTGTACACTGTGAATGGCTGGATTGTAATCGTGGCTCGATTGTAATCGTGTGTTGTCTTTCCGCTGACTGGATAACACGCAACAAAAGTTTTTCACTGTACCTCGATACACGTGACAATAAACTAAACTAAATTTCTTGCAGTTTTACTCCTTCATCCTTACCCAGGACAGTAGCAAATTCTAGTGCGCAACAGTACCATTTGACTTTGTGTTGATCACTGCGTTGTCTCATAGAACACAGAACAGTGCAGCACAGGAACGGCTCATTCGTCCCACAATCTTTGCGTTGAACATGATGCCAAGTTAAACCGATCACATCTGCCTGTACATAATCCATATTATCCCTCTATTCCCTGCATTTCTATGCTCCTATCAAAAAACCTTGTAAATACCACTGTTGTTTCTGCCTCCACCACCACCCCAGGCAATGCGTTCCAGGGCCCCATCGTTCTCTGTGTAAAAACATTTCCGGATCATCTCCATTATACTTTCATAGAAACATAGAAACCTAGAAAATAGGTGCAGGAGTAGGCCATTCGGCCCTTCGAGCCTGCATCAACATGCAATATGATCATGGCTGATCATCCAACTCAGTGTCCCATCCCTGCCTTCTCTCCATACCCCCTGATCCCTTTAGCCACAAGGGCCACATCTAACTCCCTCTTAAATATAGCCAATAAACTGGCCTTAACTACCTTCTATGGCAGAGAATTCCAGAGATTCACCACTCTCTGTGTAAAAAATGATTTTCTCATCTTGGCCTAAAAGACTTCCCTCTTATCCTTAAACTGTGACCCCTTATTCTGGACTTCCCCAACATCGGGAACAATCTTCCTGTATCTAGCCTGTTCAACTAATATCACTTACTAAGAATTTTGTAAGTTTCTATAAGATCCCCCCTCAATCTTCTAAATTCTAGTGAGTACAAGCTGAGTCTATCCAGTACAAGCTGAGTCTATCCAGTAGTGGAAACAAAGAAATGTAGATGCTGGTTAATACACAAAGAAGCACAAAGTGCTGGAGTAAATCAATAGGTCAGGCTGCCTCTCTGGAGAATATGGATTGGTGATGTTTCAAGTTGAGACCCTTCTTTAGAGTCTTGGTCTGGAACCAAGCGTGGAATCCAGGCGAGTTGACAGCCCTGGCCTGCTGATGGCCAGTTAAGAGGTGAGGATCGGCTGAGTTAATGGTCTTGAGTAGCCGGAATACAGGCAAGGGTCGGCGGCAGGCATGGCCTGGAAGTGGCGGAGGAAACAATGTGGGCTGGTAGTGGTGGCAGCAGGACCAGCCTGGAAGCAACCGTGGAGGCTGTGCAGGTCGGCATTGGCAGCCCGGCCTTGAAGTGGCCAGGGAGGTGGTGCAGGCCAGGGATGGTGTCAGCAACCTGGCCTATTATCAGCCGGAGATAATGTTGGCAGCTCGACCTAGAAGCGGCCAGAGGTTGCGTCCGCAGTCAGGACAGGAAGTGGCCGGGGAGGTGGTGCGGGCAGGTCTGGCTAGCCGGAGAAGGTCGATAGGTCCGTCCACAATAAAGAGATTCTGTTATAAAGAGGTTCATAAAATTGACGGTTTACTAGACTTCTATCATCTCCCTTCAAAGTGCGGCGTTCCAGAGAAAACAATCCAAGTGTATCTAACCTCTCCTGTAGCTGAAACCCTCTTTAATACAAGCAGCATTTTGATAAACATCCTCTACAGCATTCTCAAAGTCTCCATATCCTTCCTCTAATGGGACGACCAGAACTGCACACAATACTCTAAATGAGGCCTAACTTTACAGATCTACATCTGTCTCAATTCATTGCTATCCTGGAAACCTTCCCCAATTATGAGAAGAATGTAGACAGGCTGGGTTTGTTTTCCCCTGAGAAGAGATGGTTGAGGAACAATCTGATATTATAAAGAGTTACACAGCATGGAAACAGGCCCTCCGACTAAACACATTCATGCCAACCAAGTGTTCAAAAGGGAACTGCAGATGCTGGAATATCGAGGGTACACAAAATTGCTGGAGGAACTCAGCGGGTGCAGCAGCATCTATGGAGCGAAGGAAATAGGCGACGTTTCGGGCCGAAACCCTTCTTCAGACTGCCAACCAAGTGACAGATCTCCGCTAGTACCATTCGACTGTTTGGCCCATATCCCGCTAAACCATTCCTATCCATGTACCTATCCAAGTATCTTTAAATGTTGTTATTGTACCTTTACCTCAACTACCACCTCTGGCAGTTTGTTCCATATATCCACCACCCTGTGAAAATGTTGCCCCTCAGGATCAAGTTTAATCTTTCACTTTAAACCAATGCTCTATCCTGGGTAAAAGTCTCTGTGCATTTATTCCCCTCATGATTTTATACGCCTTTGTAAGATCGCACCTCCACCACCTGCACTCCAAGGAATAAAGTCCAAGCCTGCCCACCTTTTCCCTATGGCTCAGGCACTTGCATACGGGCGGCAACCTTGCAAATCTTGGATGCTTCCTCTGGCAGGGTTGCCAAAATTGTACATGGTACTCCATATGTGGCTTCACCAACATCTTGTTAAACTGTAACTCAATTTCTATATTTAATAGCCCGATTAATAAAGGTCAGCATGCAAAAAGTCTTCTTCACTACCCCATCTACCTGTGATGCCAATTTCAGGAAACAATGTACCTGTGCTCATAGATCCCTCTGCTCTACAACACTCCCCCTGAGATACCATTTACAATAATGATGCCAGGAATGAGTAGGCTAACCTATGATGAGCATTTGTCGGCACTGATCTGGCACTCGCTGGATTTTAGAAGAATGAGGGGGGACCTCATTGAAACATACATAATAGTGAAAGGCTTGGATAGAGTAGATGTGGGGAGGATGTTTCCATTAGTGGAAGAGTCTAGAACTAGAGGCCATAGCCTCAGAATCAAAGGACGTTCTTTTAGGAAGGAGAAGAGGAGAAATTACTTTAGTCAAAGGGTGGAATTCTTTGCCACAGAAGTCTGTGGAGGGCAAGTCAGTGGCCAGGCAGAGATAGATAGATTCTTGATTAGTACAGGTGTTAGAGATTATGGGGTGAAAGCAGGAGAATGGGGTTAGGAGGGAGAGATAGATCAGCCAAAATTGAATGGCGTAGACTTGATGGGCCGAATGGCCTAATTCTACTCCTGTCACCCGACCTTATGACCTTATTCAATGTGACGGATTGAATTTGTACGGTAATATTTGAAATGATGAACAGATATTGATACCATTGTATCACGGTTCCAGGGTGAAGTTTTATTTTTGGGGTGTGAAGCTGTTTGTACAGATTTTACATGGGATTAAATGGCACAGGTCATTCTCCAAGTAGTGTTCTTCCCATTGCGTCTCCTCTGATGGAACTATCTGCTCACATCTGACATACATGACTCATTAGCACTATTCTCCAGGTCAGGAGTATGAGATCCAAGCCACACATCATGCTTTGAGCGAGCAACCAAATTATCCTCCAGAGCAGCAACAAAAACTAGTCTATCGTCGTCACCATTAAACCATACAGACCATAGCTTCTTGAATAGTATGGGTGCCAGGGGTTACGGGGAGAGGGCAGGAGAATGGGGTCAGGAGGGAGATATAGTTCAGCCATGATTGAATGGCAGAGTAGACTTTATGGGCCGAATGGCCTACTTCTACTCCTATCACTGATGATCTTATGACCTATGACTTCCCAATAATTTCTGTGTGTGTTTTTTCTTTTGCTTTTTGAAATGTGGCTTAAGAAGCGGGACTTAAAAAAAAATGTGTGTTCTATCCTGCAGACAGAGGAATAGGTCAACCCGTCGTTTTCTGGCAGGAAAAGCTAACTGTATGCAAAGGCTGTCTAACAACTTTTAAGCAAAATACTTTGGGGAATCCTTGATATTGCCCAGATACTGCCATTGTTTTTCTTTAAGTATTTATACACAGGATCTGGGTGTAACTGGCAAATTTGTTGCTGATCACAAGTTGCCTTCACAAGAGTCTCTTTCCTGATGTACAACAATAGGTGAAGTTTTGGATCAGGACCCTTCTTCAGACTGAAGGGTCTGCAACAACATCCTCCACAGATGCTGCCTGACCCGCTGAGTTACTCCATAACTGTGTGTGTTTTTTTGGTAAACCAAAACCTGCAATTTTTTGCATCTCCAATTCATAAAACAAAGAAGTTGGACAAAGTGATTGGCCTGTGACAAATGAACGGGCACATTTTCAAGTCAGAAAAGTTTCCAACACTGCTTCAATATTTCTCCATTCTCTGATCTCCACCAGCACTTGAGCTATGCACACGATAACACAAACTCCAAACGGTTCCATCTTGAAGGAAAATTTGCAGATGGTGCTGTAGTGTGCATATCTCGTACTGGTGGAGCAGACAGGCTGTGGAAGTATTGAAGCAGCGTTGGAAATCTGTTGAAGAACACCTTACAGATAGTACACAACGCTAGAACTGCAACACAGGGCAATGGGATTGTTGAACTTACGTGATGTATTTATTGTAAAGCACGAACGCACTTTCCAGGTTGCCTTCATCCACATACACCGCAGCCATGCGAATCATTTCAACACCAGAGCGGAAGTACCTCCGCAGAGGGACATCATCGTTGATGTCGACAGAGCTTCCTTTCTTTGTGAGGGCCCGCACACGCTCCTCGGGAGATAAACGAACATCAGAGTGTTCTGGCATCGTAACCAAGCCACTCCACTGCATGGAAAGGACGAGAGTAACACATCACACAATAATTAGCACACTATTTCATAGACCTGGAAAAGGCCTTTTGGTGGAAGGGTCAAGAACCCAGACACACAAAATAAGGTGGGTGCAGCAGCATCTATGGAGCGAAGGAAATAGGCGACGTTTCGGCCCGAAACGTCGCCTATTTCCTTCGCTCCATAGATGCTGCTGCACCCGCTGAGTTTCTCCAGCATTTTTGTGTACCTTCGATCTTCCAGCATCTGCAGTTCCTTCTTGAACACAAAATAAGAGGGATTGCCAAAGGAACCAAAGTTCTAGATTCTCTTAAAACATCCTCTCCACGGCCAATACTTTACACGGTATTCAAGCAAGTGGGCAGAGAAATGCCTTCTGTAGGAGGCCCTTGTGTTGGTCAGGGCACCCGTGAGAAAACTGCCAATCCTGTTTTCAGCACTTTCATCTGATCTGACACTGGGGTTTCTGATGACCAGTTCTGGGCATCACTCGACAGACAGGCAGAAAGACTTCATAATGGATGCAGAAAATCCAAGCTCGGGGGACTTAACATGTGGATGGACTTAACATGTGGATGGACTGGTTACACTTGGACCAGAGGAGGTTGAAATGGGATCCAAGGGAGGTATTCGCAATCATGACGGGGATACATGAAGTGATAGAGAGAAAGACGTCTTTCGGTGGAAGGGACAAGAAACCAAGATAATTTCAGTGAATGCCAAAGAAACCAAAGTTCTCAACTCTCTTAAAACATTATTTCCACATACAATACTTTGCACAGTATTTAACCCAGTGGGCAGAGAAATGGCAGATAATGTTTCAACCAGACAAGTATGAGGTGAAGCCATTTGGGAGGTCAAATGCAAGAGGAAAATGTACAGTAAATTGCAGGGATCTTAGGCATGTTGGCCTTCATAAGAAGAGGAGTTGAGTATAGGAGCAAAGAGGTCCTTCTGCAGTCGTACAGGGCAGGGCCCCAGTGAGAACACACCTGGAGTATTGTGTGCAGTTTTGGTCTCCAAATTTTAGGAAGGACATTCTTGCTATTGAGGTTCACGAGGTTAATTCCAGGGATGACAGGACTGTCATATGTTGATAGAATGGAACGGTCCAGCTTGTATACACGCTAGAGGCAGGAAACATGTTCCCGATATTGGGGGAGTCCAGAACCAGGGACCATAGTTTAAGAATAAGGGGTAAGCCATTTAGAATGGAGATGAGGAAAAACTTTTACACACAGAGAATTTGTGAAATTCTCTGCCTCAGAAGGCAGTGGAGGCCAATTCTCTGGATGCTATCAAGAGAGAGTTGGATAGAGCTCTTAAAGATAGCGAAGTCACGGGATATGGCGAGAAGGCAGGAACGGGGTACTGATTGTGGATGATCAGCCTTGATCATATTGAATGGTGGTGCTGGCTCGAAGGGCCGAATGGCCTACTCCTGCATCTATTGTCTATTGATGTACAAAGAGATCTTGGCAGTGCAAGTTCATAGCTCCCTGAAAGTGGCAACACAAGAAGATAGTGGTAAGGAAGGCATATGACACCCTTACATCTCGATCAGGGAATGGAATGTACAAATCGGGAAGTCACACTACAGCTATAAAACTTTAGTTAGACCATGTTAACTGTTTTTTATGCAGCTTACATCACCATATTACTGGAAGGATGTGGAGGCATTGGAGAGGGTGCAGAAATAATTCACCTTTGGATATTGCATGAATTGGGGAGTATTTGCTACACGGTGGAATTGGACAAACTTGAATAGTTTTCCATGGAACATCACAGGTTGAGGGGTAACGTGATAGAAGCATATAGAATTATGAGAGACATAGATATGGGTAGAAATGTCAAATATTAAAGGGCAAAGGTTTAAGATGGGATTGGAAAAATTGAAAAGAAATTCATGATGCAAGCTTTGTTTTATTTTACACAGAGTATTGGGTACCTGGAGCACGCTACCATGGGGAATGGTGGAAGTAGGTAAAACAGCAATGATTAAGAGGCATATGAACAGGCTGGGGTGGGGATATATCCTAACTGGCTGCATCTTGGCCTGGTACAGCAATTCCAATGTACAGAAAAGCAAAAGGCTACAGAGAGTGGTGGCTCAGCCCAGTACATCACGGGCACAACTCTCCCTATCATTTATATGAGGCACTGTCCCAAGAATGCAGCATTTATCACTAATGATCCGCACCAACTTGGCCATATCCCGTACTTCTTGTAGCTGCCATCAGGCAAGAGGTACAGGAGCCTGTAGTCGCACACTACCATGTTCAGGAACATTGCACAACTTTAATCCTACCGCAACAACCAAACACTATGGACCACCTCTAGCATCACGTGGACTCGTTTCATAATTGTGTTTTGCACTAATATATTATTTTTAGCTGTCTTTTTCTTTTCACTGCCCCGTAGAATTTAAATTATTTATACATACTTTGTTTCTTTGTGTTGCCTGAGTCTACCTGTCTGTGATGCTGCTGCAAGCAATTTTCATTGCACCTGTACATCACTATACTTGTGCAAATGACAAGAAACTCAGCTTGACATTTGTTGCTGATTTTGCTTCATCCTCTAATCTTTCCACCCTTTTCCTGTTCATATTGGAATTCCTTGGTGAACTTGACTTGACACCCATTTTTATGCAATTATATACTTTTTTGAGGTTATCTTTAACTATTTTTTGAATAACCAGATGGAGCATCCTCCATGTTGTTTTCACCCATTCCTTCTCTCCAGAGATGCTGCCTGCCCAGCTGAGTTACGCCAGCATTTTGTGTCTATCTATGGTTTAAACCAGCATCTGCAGTTCCTTGATACACATTTTGTCTGCTCCACTGTCAAATCTACTCAATGTCTACCTTGAAGAAATGTCCTCCTCTCTCCGACGAGAGTTCAGCTATCCAATCCTTCCCTTCAGAGATGCTGCCTGTCCCGCTGAGTTACTCCAGCACTTTGTGCCAATCCTCCATGTGGAGTTGTAATCGTTATGTGTCCATCTTGCATAAAAGGGCATAGGCATTTAGCAAGGCACATAGTTGACTTAACGACTGGCATGATAAATGCCGTTTCTTGGATAGGAGATTGGACAGTGGTGTTCGCAGGTTTCAATGTTGGGGGCACTTGCTTTTCAAAAATCTATATTAAGGACCTAGATTAAATGCCATGATTTTAAAATTTGTTGATAACACAAAACTTAGCAGTATTATGAAATGGAAGGAAGACAGATTCAAACATGCCAGTAGAAAAGGACGAGCTTGTGGTGAGATGAAGATGATAGAGAGAATGACGAGAGACAATACAATAAGAAAGGAAGCTCATCTGAAAGGCTCCTGGGGTTCAAGTGTACAAGTAATTGAAAATGGCAGCAAAACACAAAGTGCTGGGGTAACTCAGCGGGTCAGGCAGCACATGTGGACGGAATGGTTAGGCAGCATTGTAGTTCAAGGCCCTCTTTGGATTGATTGCGGGGGGTGGGGGGGGGGGGGGAGGAAGCTGGAAAAGGTGGGTGTGGGACAAAGCTTGAACCCTTGAACATAATCCCCCCTTTCTGTCATGGCTGTGTCCCTCATAGCCAGTATTTTGGGTACGTTACATCAGGGGATAAAATTGGCATGTAAAAAAGGCAATGATAAGGTGGTCATGGGAGATTTCAATATGCTGGTATGGATAAATCAGGTTGGTACTGGACCCCAAGAAAGGTAATTTGTGGAGTGCCTCTGAGATGTATTCTTAGAGCAGCTTGTAGTCGAGCCTAACAGGGAAAGGGCAATTCTGGATTTAGTGTTATGTAATGAACCGGATTTGATAAGGGAACTCAAGGTAAAGGAACCAGTAGGAGGTAGAGACCACAACATGAGGGAGGAGCCGGCCAAAGTTGACTGGAAAAGGACCCTAGCAGGGTTGCCGGTAGAACAGCAATGGCAGGAATCCCTGGGAATTATCCGGAAGATGCAGGATCTTTTCATTCCAAAGAGGAAGAAAGATTCTAGTGGGAGAAAGACGCAACAGTAGCTGTCAAGGGAAGTCATGGACAAATTGCCAATATTACCCCGCTGTACAAAAAGGGAGCAAGATGTTGTTTACTTAGATTTTCAGAAAGCCTTTGATAATGATTACCACCAGGGGGCGCCACACGATGGAAGCCTCACCAACAGTCTATCTTTTCGTCTTTTTTTTAGTGTGTTTTAAAAGTTTGTGTTAATGTTCTCTGGTTTGTTTTATGTGGGGGTGGGGGGGGGGGGGGGGGGGGGGGGGGGGAGGGGGGGTGGGGAAGGGAGCCGGAGGAAACTTTTTTTCAATCTCTTAACTTGCCGGAGATGCGATTGTTTTCCGGATTTTATCTCTGGTCGCTCTGCGACCTAACATCATGGAGCTGGCGGTCTTGTTCGGGACTGGCTTTAAGCCCCACCGTCGGGACGTGGACTTACCATTGGAGCCAATCCTTTGCCTGGGATCGACGCTCCAACCACGGCCTGCGGATTTAACCATCTCGTGTAGCAAGCAGTCTCGTGTAGAGACCGATGTCGGGAAGCTCCAAACTACGCAGAAGGTTCGACCAGCCCCGACCCGGGGTCAGATCGTCCGGCGCGGGATAGCTGACATCCCACCGATGCAGAAGCTTGATCGCCCCGAATGTGGAAGGCCCGAACGCCGCTGGCAACAGGAGCCAAGATCATCCCGTCAACGGAAGGCTCGAGGCTCCCGACCGCAGGAGAACAAAGAAGGGAAGAGATAGAACTTTTTTTCCCTTCCATCACAGTGAGGAATGTGGAGGAGTCACTGTGGTGGATGTTCATGTTAACGTGTATTTTGTGTGTTTCGTTGCTTTTTAATGGTATGACTGTATGGCAAATCAAATTCGTCGTATGTTGCAAAACATACTCGGCTAATAAAGTATGATTATGATTATGATTATTATGATTATAAGGTGCCACACGTGAGGCTGCTCAGGAAGCTGAGAGCCAACGGTATCAAAGGGCAGATACTAGCATGGAAAGCAGGTTGGTTGGATGGCAGATAACAAAGAGTGGCAATAAAGGAGGCTTTTCGTAGTGCCTGCAGTGACTGTTGGAGTTCTGCAGAGGTCGGTTCTGGGGCTGCTGGTCTTCCCGTTGTATATTAATGATTTGGATGAGGGGATTGAAGACTTTGTGGCCAAGTTTGTGGATGATACAAAAATAGGTGGAAGGGCAGGTAGTGTAGAGAAAGCAGGGACTCTGCAGAAGGACTTGGACAGGTTGGGAGAGTGGGCAGAAAAGTAGCAGATAGAATATAGTGTAGCAAAGTGTGGTCAGGCATTTTTGTACAGTAGGAATAAAGGCGTAAACTATTTTCTTAATGGGGAGAGAATCCAGAAATCGGAGGTGCAAAGGGACTTGGGAGTGCTGGTGCAAGATTCCCAAAAAGTTAATCTGCAAGTCAAATCAGTAGTAGAGAAAGCAAACTCAATGCTACCATTTATTTCAGGATGGATTGTATAAAAAAACAGGGATGTAATGCTGAGGCTCCATAAGGCGCTGGTTAGGCTGCATTTGGAATATAGTGAGCAATTTTGGGCACCATATCTGAGGAAGGATGTGCTGGCTCGGGACAGGGTCCAGAGGAGGTTTACAAGAATGATCCCAGGAATGAGTAGGTTAACCTATGATGAGCATTTGTCGGCAATGGGCCTGTACTTGCTGGAGTTTAGAAGAATGAGGGGGGACCTAATTGAAACATACAGAATAGTGAAAGGCTTGAATAGAGTGGATGTGGAGAGGAAATTTTCATTAGTGGAGAGTCTAGGACTAGAGGTCATAACCTCAGAATTAAAGGACATTATTTTAGGAACGAGATGAGAAGGAATTTCTTTAGTCAGATGTGGTGAATCTGTGGAATTCGTAGCCACAGACGGCTGTGGAGGCCAAATCAGTGGATATGTTTAAGGCAGAGATAGATAGATTCTTGATTAGTACAGATGTCAGAGGTTATGGGGAGAAGGCAGGAGAATGGGGTTAGGAGGGAGAGATATATCAGCCATGATTGAATGGTGGAGTAGACATCATGGGTCAAATGGCCTAACTCTAACTACGGGATGGGTCTCGGCTGCATCCTGTAGCTCTGCTCTTGCTCCTCTTCCCCCCAGAAGCAACAAGGACAGAGCTCCCCAGTCCTCACCCTTAACCTACCAGCCTCTGCATCCAACACATCATCCTCCAACATTTCCATCATCTCCAACATGATCTCACCACTAATCACATGTTCCCATATCCACCTTCCGCAGAGACCACTCCCTCCCAGCTCTTTGGTTCACTCTTCCCCTCCCACCAAAACCACCCCCTCCTCAGGTACCTTCCCCTGCAACAGCAAAAGTTGCAACACCTATCCTTCTACTGCCTCCCTTGATTCCATCCAGGGACAACAACAGTCCTTCCAGTTGAGACAAATGTTCACATGCACCTACTCTAACCAAGTGGCTGTTGTGTTGAACATTTACGCTCAGTCTGCCAAGGCCTACCAGATCTCCCAGTTGCTAATCATTTTTAACTCTTTCCCATACTCCCTTTCTCTCCTGGGCCTCCTCCACGGCCAGAGTGAGGCCACGGGTAAATTGGAGGAACAACACCTCATATTTTGCTTAAGTAACTTACAACAAAGAATGTTGAATTCTCTCAGTTGAATTCTCCTTAAAGTTGACAGGTACATGGGTAGGACAGATTTGGAGGGAAATGGACCAAGCGCAGGCAAGTGGGACGAGTGTAGCTGCGACATTGTTGGGCCAAAGGGCTTGTTTCCACACTGTATCACTCTATGACTCTAAGTGGCAGTACCTTGAACAACGTGGAAACAAAGAACTGCAGATGCTAGTTTAAACCAAAGATAGACACGATCTGCTGGAGTAACACAGCGGGTCAGGCAGCATCCCTGGAAAGAATGAATGGAATGAACGTTTTAGGTCGAGACTCTTCTACAGACTTTTTTTTACAGAGAGGGTGGTAGGTATATGAAACTAACTGCAGGAGGAGGTAGTTGTCACAGGTTCTATCGCACCAATCGCAACAGGTCCATGGATAGGATAGGTTTAGAAGGACATGGACCAAACGCAGGCAGGCAGGACTAGAGTAGATGGGGAATGTTGTCCAACAGAGACAAATTAGGCTGAAGGGCCTGTTTCCACCCTGTACGACTCTATGACTCTCCTCTGTCCAACCCCCTTCCTCCATTAAAAGTTGGTTAACCAGTTTAACAGTTCACAGACCGAAAGGTCTGAATGACAATAAAGGAATCTAATCTAATCTAATCAATTATATTTGATAGTTTTAGCAACAAAGTTCTAGCACTTTGTATCTATCTTTGCTATAACCATCATCTGCAGTTCATATTTATTACATTGTGACAGTTGCTTGCAGGTGAAGGGGATTTGATTGGCAGATGGGAGGAGTGTGACAAAGGTCAGAGATGAAACGAAGACAGTAAATGTCAAACCAGAAGACGGGATATAAGTGGTGGAAAGATGGGGACAAGACACAGTGTGGAGAAGGGTGACAGAGCATGGGATAAATGGGTGCCGACAGCAGAGCTGCCAACTCTCACGCATTGAGCGTGAGACCCGCGCATTTCGCCCAATTCTCACGCTCTCACGCTGATCACAGAATTTCTCACGTTCTCATGAAAAATTCTGTGATCAACGAGAATTTAAAAACTAATATAAACTGCATGGGCCGCGGGTGTTGGAGAGCCGGGGCTGAGGGAGGGATGGAAACAGCAGCGGCGGGGGCAGATGCGGACGGGGAGCTGAGGCTGGTGAGTGTTTGCCAAGCTGGCAAGTCGCTCGCTGCAGCTCCGGCCATGAAGCAGCCTCATTTTCTCCAACCACCCCCATTTGAAGGCCACTATCTTCCACTACTTCTACCCAGTGCTTGGTATCTACTTCCAGCAGCCACTGGTTGTCCTCCAGGTTGCACCGAGCTGCAGCCTGGTCCATGCCGGTCACCAGGCGAATTCGGCACAGAGACTCTCACGGCAGCGGCGCAACGCTTCCGACGCCTCTGACGGCCCGGGACTCTTGCATTTCTATTCAACCTGTTTTATCCATTTATCAGTCTTTCTTAAATGTTGGGATAGACCCTGCCTCAACTACCTCCTCTGGTTACTCCTCAAAAATACTTCAAACAAAAAGCATTTAAATCATACTTCTACAATGCACTAAAACATGATTTTAATACATCAAATTTCAAAAAGGTCACTACCGTGGGAGGGGGGCACCCCTCTCCCACACTCGGTTGCTCCACCCCCAAGGCCAGTGATCACTCAGCCCCCCTACTTTCAAAAACGCTCCACGGCCCCTGGTTCAGACGGAGAGCACTGCCAGATGTGAGCGGGGAACTGAGGCCAGTTGTCCGTGATGTCTGGATCAGCGCTTCGTGTTTCGGAGTTGGCTAATGTTATTGATTTGTAATTAGCCTGATTTGTAATTAGTTGACAAAACCTTAATTTATTAATCCGGAATATCCAGGGGGATGGGATAAGTGTAATATTAAAATGACATGCAAGGTGTCAGGCTGTCTGTCACAACATACAGCCCCGATAACCCATTATCTCCTTCAGTTAAATATTGGGAAGGTCATTTGTCATTTGCCACTCAACTATTATATTTGTTTACCTCACTGATTATTTCTAACCCCCCCCAAATTCCTTTCACAGGTTGAATAGAAATGTCCCCAATCTCGTTGTGTAATCAGATGGAAACTGGTTCAGATGTAATGTTTATTCGCTTGTTCACAGAAGGAGCATATTTTAAAGGAGTGATAGAGATACTTGCAGGGGAATGTGTGAGGAGGTTATTATTTGTCTTTAGCTTTAGCTTGAACCAGGCCATCTGAAGATTCAAAGTTTAATATAGTAATTGTGTATCATTGTTGTGTTATGAATATCACAGAAAATATTATGTACTCTCTAGATCACATTAAATAGAATATTATTGCTTAAATATATAGTTATTGGACTTTGCATTTCGGAAAAGTCGCAGCTGAGAGGAAGGCAGTAAAATACTGAAAATATTGGGGGTGAAAATGACTTCAGGACAGTTTGTTAGGATAATGAAGGAAATGGTAACAGAATATTTATACAGCTGAGTGAGTATAATTTTATGGATAAGAAATTACGTTCAACCAATTGATTACTTATTTTACAAAGTAACTAGCATGTTAGATAACAAGGAAGCCAATGGATGCAGCAAATTTTGTTATACAAAATTTGGTCCGTGAAGTACCCCATAAAACATTAGATAAGCACCTGTGGACTTGAACGTAATAGTTTAAGTCCAGGTGGTCAGATATGGGGCTTTATGTGTGGGCCAGGTATACTGTCAGTGCAGAGGGGCTAGGAGCAAGGCCAAGTGTGCATCCAGAGTCAAGGTCTGGAACAGTACTAGGTGTGCAGTCAAAGCTGGGATAATGGGAGTGTTCAGCAAGGGAACCTAAGCAGGTAAGCAGTTATGATCAGGGTAGAATAAGGTGTAAGGCTGGACTCAGGGTCAGGAATGAGAGAAGGTATGCAACTAGAGTCAGGGTCAGGAGTAGTACCAAGTTGGCCAAGTGCTTGATTATAATCTGACTTCCATACATGAATACACTAAGATCATCCCTGTGCTGCACCTGTTGATCAGAGCCTGGCTCTACTATGGAATATAATTAGGAATGTAATTTAACCCAACCTTATTCATAGCTAATCCAATTTAAAGCATAAATATTGCATTAAAAAAAAAGACTCGCAACAGTATGCACCAGATTGCACAATTTCAAGCTGAAAATGCAAAAGCTCCGTACCAATGGGAGGGGGGGCTCGGGCTTGGTCTCTCTCATTTCCCAACTCTCACCCAATGTTGGCAGCCCTGCGACAGAGAAGGGGCACAGGAAAGAGGAGTATGGGGGGAGGGGGGGCATGTTAGTTGAAGCTGGAGAATTCAATGCTCATACCCTCTGGTTGTAAGTTACCCACACAGAACATTAGGTGTGCTGTTCCTCCAGTTTGTGTGGCCTCACTCAGCCCGGATCAGAAAGGTTCGTATGGGAATGGGAAAGTTAGCAACCGGGAGATCCAACAGACCGAGCGCCCTGAACAAAAATGGCATTTACAAAGCAAATAAGGCAAACACAATTGTGGTCTTTAACAATATAAGCATACTGTATATAAACAAGACGGTCGTGCTGAATCTTTAGAAATGACTGGCCCTGCCTCAGCTGGAGTTTGGTGTTCAATGTTAGCCACCTCAACGTGGAGAAGATGTGATGGTGGGGCTCAAGAGAGGTGAATGATGCTCAGAGAGCGCATTTGCTGTCAAAGAGGAGATAGTGGAGCTCGTGGAGACCCGGGAGCGCGGGCGCCGGGCGGAGACACGGGGGAGACCCCGGAACAGGACGACTAGGTGCAGCCGCGGGGCGGGGTTGGCCAGTCACCGACACAAGTGAAGGCGAGCGTACAATGACCGCTGCTGGGACCCCCGGGGGCTGGGAGCGGCGCCCGCAGAGACAGCATTACTACAACGGGCCGAACGGCCCCCGCTCTTCACTCACCCGCCCGGATCCCTGCGCCGACCACTAGGCCGCAAGCCCCGCCCCTCCCGCATCATCATCACGTAATTACGCCGCAAACCACCCCGCTGCACCATTGCGTCATTACGCCGCGACGTCATTACGCCGCAACTTTCGCCCCTCTGCGTTGTCACGTGACAGCTCCACGTCCGGCCAATCACAGGCTGGTCCCGCACCTCAGCCGTCCAATGACCATAGACCATGCTCTCCTCCAATCACAGCTCGTGACCAATCAGCACAGCTTACCGCCGCCCAACAGCCAATCACCGCTCGCGGTATCCGCCTGGCGACCAATTGGAATGGAGGCCACCCAGTGCCCGGGACAGGGGAGCTCGTCACTTTCTCCCGGCATGCCCACACGAACTCGTCACTTCCTCCCGGCACGTCCATACGCTACTCGTCACTTCCTCCCGCCACGCCCACACGCAGCTCGTCTCCGGGACACGGATCCTGCACCAAAGGCCCGAGCGGTCTGTCCACAGATGCTGAGTGACCGCTGAATTACTCCAGCACTCTGTATATCAAAGATCTTAAAGCAAGCAGAGCAAGATAGGTTACTCTCACGCAAACGTGTAGTACGCTCATGGGCGGATTCATGGGTGATTATATGACTCATTTTAGCAACCAGCCCCCGCCATCTTGCTTCCGGCCAAAGTTCGGATCTTTGTTTCCGCAGCGGGGAAAAGGAGTGCGCGGCCCGGGGAGAGGGAGTGGAAGTGTGGGGCCCGGGGCAGCGAGGAGAGGGAGTGTGCGGCCCGGGGCAGTGAGGAGAGGGAGTGTGGGGCCCGGGGCAGCGAGGAGAGGGAGTGTGGGGCCCGGGGCAGCGAGGAGAGGGAGTGTGGGGCCCGGGGCAGCGAGGAGAGGGAGTGTGGGGCCCGGGGCAGCGAGGAGTGGGAGTGTGGGGCCCGGGGCAGCGAGGAGAGGGAGTGTGGGGCCCGGGGCAGCGAGGAGAGGGAGTGTGGGGCCCGGGGCAGCGACGTGAGGGAGTGTGGGGCCCGGGGCAGCGAGGAGAGGGAGTGTGGGGCCCGGGGCAGTGAGTAGAGGGAGTGTGGGGCCCGGAGCAGCGAGGAGTGGAAGTGTGGGGCCCGGGGCAGCGAGGAGAGGGAGTGTGGGGCCCGGGGCAGCGAGGAGTGGGGCCCGGGGCAGCGAGGAGAGGGAGTGTGGGGCCCGGGGCAGCGAGGAGTGGGGCCCGGGGCAGCGAGGAGAGGGAGTGTGGGGCCCGGGGCAGCGAGGAGTGGAAGTGTGGGGCCCGGGACAGCGAGGAGAGGGAGTGTGGGGCCCGGGGCAGCGAGGAGAGGGAGTGTGGGGCCCGGGGCAGCGAGGAGAGGGAGTGTGGGGCCCGGGGCAGTGAGGAGAGGGAGTGTGGGGCCCGGGGCAGCGAGGAGAGGGAGTGTGGGGCCCGGGGCAGCGAGGAGAGGGAGTGTGGGGCCCGGGGCAGCGAGGAGAGGGAGTGTGGGGCCAGGGGAGAGGGGCATAGGAGGGGGGGAGACAATTGTAGTGAGGGGGCAGGCGAGGGAGTGCCGGGGGGGGATAAGGCCTAGTGTTTGTGAAGTTGCGGGGAGGTTTACAATGTTTCTTATTTAATGTCCCTTGTCTAGTCTGAAATAAAGTTCATCATTGGATCAGAAGAAATATAATTGTGTGTGTTATATGATTATATACATTTATATCATTTTCATGTATGTGTGTTTATAAACATATTCTTTAACAAGAATTAACAGAATTATGAACTAACAGAATTATGAATCTAACCCTATATCACACACAAAAAGTTCCCCCGCCATGTCAATTACCCTGCGAATCGGGTCGGTTCCGGTTACTACAAAATCAACTCAATCACTGCTTGTGAGCCATTTTAAAATAAATGATTTAAAAAACATAAAAAAAGACAATTACCAGAGTCAAATTTTATTCTTGACAAGAAGTATGAACTGACAGATTTATGATTCTAACCCTATATCACACACACAAACTGTTGCCCCGCAACATTGATTACATTGCGAGTCGGGTCGGGTCAGGTAGGCTCAGGTTACTAAAATGGGCGGGGAAAAATGCCCATGATCCCCTCCATAGTGTACTACACGTCAGCCCATTGCATTTCGCAGGAGTAGCCTATCTTGCTCCGCTATAAGATCTTTGCTGTATATCTTTTTGTAAACTGGCATCTGCGGTTCCATGTTTCTCCTCCCTGCTCTCATATCGATTTTCCCCACCTCCCCAATGCAGCTTCAGCCCAATATCCTGTTTCCATGCTGTGTCACTAGAGATCAGGCAGCATCAGTGGAGGGAATGGAGAGGCGACATGTCATGTCGGGAGCCTAGATGCTGCCTGACCTGCTAAGTTACCCCAGCGCTTTGTGTTTAGCTCAGATTGCAGCTTGACTGGTCTGTCTGTGGCCTCCTGCTTTGTTACAACAAACCCACCAAAAGCTTCAGTATGAAGCTTCACATTGCAGCCACCTGAGCTGATTCTCAAATTCTCCAACCTTATGTTGTTTTGTCTATCAGAACTGACCACTTCTGCCAGTCATCCATCTATGATTTGGCCGATTTTCTCTTTACATTGGTATAGTCTAACTTTGGGCATATCTCACAGCTCTCGTGGCAGAAACCTTTAACTGCCACACTAACACACTTGGTCTCATCCCATCACAGATATTCCCTTTGTTCAATCCATCCTACGTACACTTTGTCTGTTACTGGAAACTACACTGCTTTAGAAAATACATGCAGGTACAGCAAGTTGTGAAGAAATCTAACGGGATCTTGGCCTTCGTTGCGAGAGGATTTGCGTTTAGGAGCAAGGAGGTCCTACTGCAGTTGTACAGGGCGCTGGTGAGACTGCACATGGAATGAGTGTTGTGTGCAATTTTGGTGTCTTAATTTGAGGAAGGACATTATTGCTAATGAGGGAGTGCAGCGTAGGTTCACCAGGTTAATTCCCGGGATCTCGGGGCTGACATGATAAAAGAATGGGTCGATTGGGCCTGTATTCACTGAAATGTAGAAGTAATGAGAGGAGATCTTAAAGAAACATAGAATTCTTAAAGTGTTTAAGAAGGAACTGCAGATGCTGGAAAATCGAAGGTACACAAAAAAGCTGGAGAAACTCAGCGGGTGCAGCAGCATCTATGGAGCGAAGGAAATAGGCAACGTTTCGGGCCGAAACCCAATTTGGCCCGAAATTCCTTCGCTCCATAGATGCTGCTGCACCCGCTGAGTTTCTCCAGCTTTTTTGTGTACCTTAGAATTCTTAAAGAATTGGACTGGCTAGATACAGGAACATTTTTCCCGATGTTGAGGAGTCCAGAACCAGCGGTCACTGTTTAAGAATAAGGGGTAGGCCATTTAGGACTGTGATGAGGAAAAAAAATTTCACCCAGAGAGTTATGAATCTGTGGAATTATCTGACACATAAAGCAGTAGAGGCCAATTCACTGGATGTTTTGAAGAGAGAGTTAGATTTAGCTCTTAGGGCTAAAGGAATGCAGAAATATGGGGAAAAAGCAGGAACGGGGTACTGATTTTAGGTGATCAGCCATGATCATATTGAATGGCAGTGCTGGCTCAAAGGGCCGAATGGCAAACACCTGCACCTATTTTTCTATGTTTCTATGCTTTAGCTTTTTCTAAGGTTCCTGGACTTTGGTTTAGAGAAAACCCACTTGGTCACAGGGAGAACGTGCAAACTCCACATGGACACCACACAAGGTCAGGATCTAACCCGATATCTAGCACTCGGGCATCAGCTGCGCCATTTTGCCTGTGCACAGATGCTGCTGGCCTGCCGAATGTTTCCAGCATTTTCTATTTTATTTCATTTTCTTATATTATTTCAAATGTTCACAATCCAAAGTGGTATCCACTTCAAGAGAGAGTTAGATTTAGCTCTTAGGGCTAAAGGAATCAAGGGATATGGGGGGGGAAAGCAGGAACGGGGTACTGATTTTAGATGATTAGCCATGATCATATTACACCAAAAAGTGAATAACATTGTTAGTGCATTACCACCTCATCAATCAGTGGAGGGCATGGCTATAAACACCAGGTCGTTCCCTAGTAACTAATCTCCCATCCCTTCACAAATGCTACTCAAGATCTATGATAAGACTTTCCCAAAAATGGACTTACTATCTTCCGAAACAATTGCACAACTAGTTTAAATTTATTTTCTACCTGTAAATCTAGGACCAGATTAGATTAGAGATACAGCACGGAAACAGGCCCTTCGGCCCACCGCATTCACGCCGACCAGTGACAGCACTTTTAGCACCATCCTACACAATAGGGACAATATACAATTTTACCAAAGCCAATTAACCTACAAACCTCCACATCTTTGGAATGTGGGAGGAAACCGGAGCACCCAGCGAAAACCCACGCGGTCACAGAGAGAACGTACAAACTCTGTACAGACAGAACCCATAGTCAGGGTTGAACCCGGGTCTCTGGCTCTGTAAGGCAACAACTCTATTGCTGCGCCACCGTGCCACCCCATATCTAATTGTTCTAATAATATTCCCTGTAATATTACCCCATTGCAATTTGTCTACAAAACTAATGTGCTACAATTCTGAGCACTATATTCTGCATTCTATACCTTTCCCCTTGCTCTACCTATTGTACTTGAATTTGGCTTGAGTGTAGTTATCCATGGTATTATCTGATCTGGTTGGATAGCATGCAAAAAGCTTTTCCTTGAACCTCGGTATATGTGACAATCATAAATCTAAACTTCACATTCCTCTGTCCTTGCCCATGGCGGAAATGATGATGAAATGCACCACTCTTTCAGTAACTCAGCTCACTGCGGTTTTGGAGATTTGTAAACCAGAACGTCAAATCAAGCACGAAGCTGATAATTATAAGGATAATTCTGTAAGTAGGACCAAAAGACATTTGGACATGGATAGGGAGAGCAAAAGTTTAGAAGCATATGGGTCAAGCGCAGGTAGGTGGGATTAGTGTAGATCTTGATCAATGATAGAACAAAATGCTGAAGTAACTCAGTGGGACAGGCAGCATCTCTGGATAGAAGGAATGGGTGATATTTGGAGTCAAGACAGTCTGTAGAAATGTTTCGACCCAAAACGTCACCCATTCCTTCTATCCAAAGATGCTGCCTGTCCCGCTAGGTTTTTCCAGCATTTTGTGGAAATGCAAAATTTATGGTGTCAAACTAGCGGCTGCAGTTCCCTCCTACACATAGATCTTGCGCGAAGGGCCTGTTTCCATGTTGTACGACTCTCTGACTGGGGATGTTGGCACCTTGTGCCTGACCCGCCATTCAATGAGTTCATAATTGATCTTTCTCCTTAGCATTGCTTTCCTATCTAAAACCTATAACCCTTGATCCATTGAGCAGCAGTAATCTGTAATTGAAACATGGTCAGATCATTGCATGCATCTCAATGTACTGAAGAGTGTGTGAAGAGAATGATGGGCTCGGGAATTGTGGATGAAAATGGAGTGGAGGTAAATCACCCATCAGAGTATCAGGCAACCCCACTACTGTTCCTAATTCCTATGCTTTGGTAATTTTTTACTTCAAAAAAAATGTTTTATTCATAAAAAATCAAAATGTCTGTACCAGAATTTTCCAGCCAACAATTTAATCACAAGCCACGTTATTCCGATTATTCTCTGTTTGCACATCAGTTGCAATAGCCCTTGAGCAAATAGTTGCGTGCAGTGGGAAGAGGGCCTTCAACTGCGCTCTCCACATAGAGCCATAGCTCTATTGTGAAAATAAGATCACACAGTGCAGGCACTAACACATCGAGATTGATCAGCAGATTGACATGGTGACAGGAAACAGAATCGGCATGTGTAGTCTTTAGCTGGTTGGCAAGATGCAGAGAGAGTCAAGTGTCTTATTGTCCGATGTCCCGACAAGGAACAATGAAGCAGCAGCACTACAGGTTGCTCAATAGATAATATAATAAACAAAAAGAAAAGTTCAATAAGTAAAAAACACAATATAGTGCAAACACACCACAACGCCCAAATCCCTAGTGTAACCCAGGAAGTTGATAGTTCAGCTGGTGCTTATTATGTTCAATGTCTTGCTGGTCATTGGGATGAAGTTGTTCTTGAACCTGGATGTTACAGTTTTTACATTCCCTGGCAGGAGTGAAATGAGAGCGTGGCCAGGATGGTGTGGGTCTTTATGATGCTGGCTGCCTTTTGCTGCAATGCCTCCTATAGATCCCCTCTATGGTGGGGAGGTCAGTACTGGTGATGAACCAGATAGGGCCCACCACTTTTTGTCATCTCCTTTGTTCCTAGGCATTCGAGTTGTAATGAGTGACGTTCCAGAGGGATCAGTGTTGGGCCTCAACGTTTTACAATTTACATAAATGTCTTGGGGAAAGGAACCAAATACGTTTGCTGAACTGTTTGATGGCATAAAAAGAGAAATTAAGAGTCAGACATAAGAACTACAAATGCTAGTTTATCCACAAAAAAAAGATACAAAGTGCTGGGTTAATTAGTCGGGCCAGGCAGCATTTCTGGAGAACATGGATAGGTGACTTTTCAGGTCGGGACCCTTCTTCAGACTGATTGCAGTGGGGTGAGGGGAGAGGTGAAGAAATCTGGAAGATAGAAGGTACACAAAAAAGCTGGAGAAACTCAGCGGGTGCAGCAGCATCTATGGAGCGAAGGAAATAGGCAACGTTTCGGGCCAAAACCCTTCTTCAGACAAGGACAAAGCTTGGTGAGTGATAGGTGGATACAGGTGAAGGGGGGAGGGTGGGAGATTGCAACCTTCACATGGTCCGCCCTATTTCAACGAATGCAATCAACCTGGCGTGCACAATCAAATAAGATCAAATAGAACAAGTTGTCCTACAACTTTAGGCTCTGCACACCACATGCAAGAAGAAGAAGAATATGAGGGAGGATTTTGATTGGCAAATGGTTGGACAAAGATCAGATATAAAAAGACAAACAAGAGAGTTTAGGGGTAACATGAGGGGGAACTTCTTTACTCAGAGAGTGGTAGCTGTGTGGAATGAGCTTCCAGCGGAAGTGGTGGAGGCAGGTTTGATTTTATCATTTAAAATAAATTGGATAGGTATATGGACGGGAAAGGAATGGAGGGTAATGGTCTGAGTGCAGGTAGATGGGACCAGGGGAGAATACATGTTTGGCACTGTTAGGCGCTTCCCCCCCCCTGGTGAATGCTATGTACTTACCTCTCTGTTTCTATCCCAAGTACAGGCCTCGTGGCTGTGAGTCTGGAATCGAGGGGTTAAAGGCTCCTGTACCCGATTGGCCAAGCTGCGTCAGGTGACGGGTGACTCATCTGAAGTATAAATACCAGAGCTTCCCAGGATTCTTCTCTTCGTCGTAGACTCTGACTGATGAGCAGACTGTTGGTGTGGGCCGAGGAAGCCGGACCACATGGCATAGAACTTTGTGTATTTTCACCATTCCTTGTTAACAGATATTGAATTGGGACGGATAAGGGCTGACCTTAGAGTTTTCGTGTATTTTGGTTTCAGGGTTGTATCTCTTTGGGCAGGTTTTGGAATCTCCGGTTCGACGGCCCATGGCGTGGCTGGCTGGAGCATTGTTAAATTGTTTGTCGGTTTATCCATATCCCTGACTGGGTTGTTTAAATCAGGTTTGAGTTTTGTGTTCCAATGAATAATTAAAACTGTTTTTTGAACCTGAACCTGGTTTTTGACTTGTGTTACGTGGCTCTGAAGTACTTGCATTCGGGAGTCGTAACAGGCACGGACTAGAAGGGCCGAGATAGCCTGTTTCCGTGCTGTAATTGTTATATGGTTATCTGGAGAGACAAGAATAGAAGAGGAGTGAATTGTGAAGCTAGATGAAGGAATGTAGGTGGAGAGGGGGCAAGAAGTGAGGGAAAAGGGGAGAAATGGGTGTGAGTCCAGGTGGGACACAGGGAAGATAGAGGGAATAAAACACGAGAGGTTGTTTCTAGGTTAGTTAGCGAAAATTGGAGAATGCAATGCTCATAACGTTAATTTGCAAGTTACCCAAGCAGAATGAGATAAATGTGAGAAAGATATAATGAGGCTACAAAAATACATAAATTAGTTAAGTGAATAAAGATTAGGAAAAGTAGCATGTGAAAAATGTGAAATTGTCCACATTTGCAGAGACCTAGTTGTCCCAATGAACAATTCCCAATAGGTTTACATGTAGAGCTAAAAATAACAAACCGGTTGGAAAGATAACATAATGTTGTTGTTTATTGAAAGAGGAATCGAAACTGAAAGTGGGGAGCTAATGCTTTCATTTCAGAGAACATTGGTCTCATTAAATGCTGCAAATATGCTGGGGGCAGCTGGATGATGTGCTAAATCGGTATCAATAGACAATAGGTGCAGGAGTAGGCCATTCGGCCCATCGAGCCAGCACTGCCATTCAATGTGATCATGGCTGATCATCCCCAATCAGTACCCTGTTCCTGCCGTCTCCCCATATAACCATATAACCATATAACCATATAACAATTACAGCACGGAAACAGGCCATCTCGACCCCTCTAGTCCGTGCCGAACACATAGTCTCCCCTAGTCCCATATACCTGCGCTCAGACCATAACCCTCCATTCCTTTCCCATCCATATAACTATCCAATTTATTTTTAAATGATAAAAACGAACCTGCCTCCACCACCTTCACTGGAAGCTCATTCCACACAGCTACCACTCTCTGCGTAAAGAAGTTCCCCCTCATGTTACCCCTAAACTTCAGTCCCTTAATTCTCAAGTCACCCCTGTATCCCCTGACTATCATATGGTCATACGTCATAGGAGTAGAATTAGGCCATTTGACACATCAAGTCTACTCCGCCATTCAATCATGGCTGATCTATCTCTCCCTCCTAACCCCATTCTCCCGCCTTCTCCCCATAACCCCTGACACCCGTACTAATCAAGAATCTATCTAACTCTGCCTTAAAAATATCCAGACTTGGCCTCCATACCCTTCTGTGGCAAAGAATTCCACAGATTCACCACCCTCTGACTAAATACATTTCTTCTCACCTGCTTCCTAAAAGAACGTCATTTAATTCTGAGGCTATGACCTCTAGTCCTAGACTCTCCCACTAGTGGAAAAATCCTCTCCATATCCACTCTATGCAAGCCTTTCACTATTCTGTATGTTTCAATGAGGTGCCCCCTCATCCTTCTAAACTGCTGCGAGTACAGGACCAGTGCCGACAAAAATGCTCATCACAGGTTAACCTACTAATTCCTGGGATTATCCTCTGGACCCTCTCCAGAGCCAACGCATCCTTCATCCTTCAGAGGCTGCTTCAGTAGGAGTGGCTGGATGGAGCAGGCTGGTAAACACTGGCGTTTAGAGAGTGAGAGGCAACTTTATTGTAGTATGTAAGATCTGAGGAAGCCTGACACAGAAGATGTGGAGGATCTTCCCTTTTTGTGTCTGAAGAAGGGTCTCGACCCGAAACGTCGCTTATTTCCTTCGCTCCACAGATGCTGCCTCACCCGCTGAGTTTCTCCAGTATTTTTGTCTACCTTCCCTTTTTGAGAAGTCATCTGCAACTCAGGCTCATGGTTAAAAAAAGAAAGGATTGCCCATTTCATACAAAAGGTATTCTTTGTCTCTTAAAGGGTTGAGAGTGAAACTTTTTTTCCTCAAAGGGTTCTCTAAGCAGATTCATTAAAGCTCCACAAAAGGAAAATAATTTCACTGTGCAGTGCATGCATGATAATATTGAACCATTGACCAGTGAATATTTTTAGGGCTGATATTTGATAAGCAAAGGCAGAAAGCTACCTCAATTGTATGGGAATGCAGAGTTGCAGCTCTTCACTAACTAAATGGATCAAGCAAGAGGGACTGAGTAAAAGTACTCCAGCTTTGTGTCAGATACTCACTCATTATGTCCCCAGTGCCGGCAAGCCAAAGACCTACCCGAGGACAATTGATCACCTTACATCTGATTGTGCAGTTTGCTTTGATCGGTGGGATAACATCTCAAGTCCAAGGTAAACACCTTTCTCTGAACATCAAGGCAATTTCCACTAGACAGTGATGTAGCTCAGAACACAGGAATTGGGGGTGACACAGCAGCATGGATTGAGAGCTGGTTAACAGTTTAGTTTAGAGATACAGCAGGCAAACATGACTCTCAGCTCAGCAAATCCACGCCGACCATGGATCACCCGTTCACACGAGTTAGAAACATAGAAAATATGTGCAGGAGTAGGCCATTCGGCCCTTTGAGGCCATTAGGCCCTTTGAGGCCATTCAATATGATCATGGCTGATCACCCATAATCAGTACCCCGTTCCTGCTTTTTCCCCCATATCCGTTGATTCCGTAAGCCGTAAGAGCGAAATCTCTCTTGAAAACATCCAGTGAATTGGCCTCCACTGCCTTCTGTGGCAGAGAATTCCACAGATTCACAACTCTCTGGGTGAAGAAGATTTTCCTCAAATCAGTCCTAAATGGTCCACCCTTTATTCTTAAACTGTAACCCCTGGTTCTGGACTCCCCAACATGGGGAACATTTTTTCTGCACATTAAGAATTTTATGTGTTTCTATAAGATCTCCTCTCATCCTTTCAAATTCCAGTGAATACAAGCCCAGTTGATCCATTCTTTCATCATATGTCAGTCCAGCTATCCCAGGAATTAATCTAGTGAATCTACTCTGCACTCCCTCAATAGCAATAATGTCCTTCCTCAAATTAGGAGACCAAAACTGCACACAATACTCCAGGTACGGTCTCACCAGGACCTCCTTGCTCCTAAACTCAAATTACCTCGCAATGAAGGCCAACATGCTATTTGTTTTCTTCACTCACTGCTGTACCTGCCTGTTTACTTTCAGTGACTGATGTTCAAGGACACCCAGGTCTCGTTGCACCTCTTTTTTCTAATCTGACACTATTCAGATAATAATCTGCCTTCCTGTCCTGCCACCAAAGTGGATAACCTCACATTTATCCACAATATACTACATCTGCCATGGATCTGTCCACTCATCCAACCTATCCAAGTCACCCTGCAGCCTCATAGCATCCTCCTCGCAGCTCACTTTGCCACCCAGCTTTGTGTCATCTGCAAACTTGGAGAAGTTACATTTAATTACCTTGTCTAAATCGTTTATATTGTAAACTAGACCAAGTGCAGACCCGTTGGGTCTGTTCCCCCAACGTGCGGTTGTGGGGGGGGAGGCGGCATGCAGCGTCACATACACTAACTATCCCCCCCCCCACTCACGCTAATGACCCCCCTTGATATTATATTAATATTATTAATTTGCTCCTTTTACCCCATAACCACCCTATCTACTGACGCATAGCCCCCAACTTGCAGTCACATCTAGAGGGGGGGGGGGGGGGGGTAGAGAGTGAGGGCAGAGAGAGAAGGGGCAGACAGAGAGAGAGACAGAGATGGGGGGTGGAGAGGGATGGGGGGTGGAGAGGAGGAGAAGAGGGAGGGTGGGTGAAGGGGGAAAGGTGGGAAGGCAGGGAGTGGGTGTGGAGGGAGGGGTGTTGAGGGGAGGGAGGGTGGGGGGGGGAGAAGGGGAGAGAGGGAGGGAGAGGGGGTTGGTAGAGAGGGGGAGGGAGGGGGAGGAGAGAGGGGGAGAGAGGGGGGAGGAGAGGGGGTGTGCTGAGCGGAGGGGTGAGGGGGAGGGAGAGGCTGGGAGCAGGGCGGGTGAGGAGGGTGGAGGGAAGGGGTAGGGAGGGACAGTGGGGGAGGCGGATGGCGGGGAGGAGAGGGAGAAAAAGAGCGGGGAGAGAGAGCGAGAGGGGGAGAGGAGAGGGGAGGGGGGAGAGGAGAGGGGAGGGGGGAGAGGAGAGGGGAGGTGGGGAGAGGAGAGGGGGGGAGAGGAGGGGGGGAGAGGAGGGGGGGAGAGGAGGGGGGGAGAAGAGAGGGGGGGAGAGGAGGGGGGGAGAGGAGGGGGGGAGAAGAGAGGGGGAGAAGAGAGGGGGAGAGTGGAGAGGGAGGGGGAAGAGAGGAGAGGGAGGGGGGAAGAGGGGGAGGGGGGAAGAGGAGAGGGGGAGAGAGGAGGGGGGAGAGGAGAGGGGGGAGAGAAGAGGGGGGAGAGGAGAGGGGGGGAGGGGAGAGAGGAGAGGGAGGGGGGAGAGAGGAGAGGGAGGGGGGAAGAGGAGAGAGGGGGGGAAGGAGGAGGAGGAGAGGAGAGGAGGAGGGGGGGAGAGTGGGGGGTGATGGGGAGAGGGGGGGGGTGATGGGGAGAGGGGGGGAGAGAGAGGAGGGGAGAGAGAGAGAGAAAGGGAGAGAGACAGGGGGGAGAGAGAGAGAGAGAGAAAGAGAGGGAGACAGGGAGAGAGAGGAGGGGGGAGAGAGATAGGGTGCCTTTTTATTTCAACCCAAACAACCATTTGCAGGCAGTGCTTTTTCCTCAAACTAACCATATTTTCATTTTCAAACCACATTATGGGTACTCACAGCTGTGGAGACATTTGTTCAGTGTTATTCAGAGCTCTGATTGAGGCACACCACTTGCAGAGACTGGTACACAAAATTACTGGGGAAACTCAGCGGGTGCAGCAGCATCTTGCAGAGACTGATTGAGGCACACCACTTGCAGAGACTGATTGAGGCACACCACTTCCTGGTTTTATAATCCCTCCCCCTCCCTCCAGCAGGGGCAGCAGAGAGAATGGGGAATTTTGTAAAAACATTAATATCTCTGTCATTTTTCATCGACGGGAAAAATCCTCGGCACACATGCGGCGGAGGGGGGCTCTCAGCGGGGTGGCCAAAAATGACGGCCGTAGGTGGCGGCGTTCTCTCGGAAATCGCAGCACAGAAGGCCAAAAGCGGTCAAGAACAGAGATTTTGTAATATAGATAGATAACTGTAGTCCCAGCACGGAGCCTTGCGGCATCCCACTAGTCATTGCCTGCCATTCTGAAAAGGACCCGTTAATTCCTACTCTTTTCTTCCTGTCTGCCAACCAGTTCTCTGTCCATGTCAATACCCCCAAACCCATGTGCTCTCATTTTGAACACTGTGAGGGACCTTGTCAAAGGCATTTTCAAAGTCCAGTTACATCACATCTCCCTTATCCATTCTGCTTGTTACATCCTCAAAAAATTCCATAAGATTAGTCAAGCATGATTTCACCTTCATAAATCCATGCTGACTTTGACTGATTTTGTCACTGCTTTCCAAATGAACTGCTAGTTCTATGTTGTCCCACTTTCTCATCCACTCCCTACACACCGGCAGCAATTTACAGAGACCAATTAACCTTAACGTCTTTGGGATGTAGGAGGAAAACATAATACCCAGAGAAAACCCACAAGGTCACAGGGAGAACATGCAAACTCCACACAGACAGCACCCAAGGTCAGGTTCGAACCCAGGTCTCTGGCACAGTGAGGCAGCAGTTCTACCAGATAGAAAACAGTTGGATGGATAGGATCCTTCTCAGGTTGACAAGCCGACTGGTAAGATACAAGATTGATACAAGGAACTGCAGATGCTGGTTTGCATAAAAAGACAAAGTGCTGGAGTAACGTACACGGGCCAAGCAGCATCTCTGGAGAACATGGTTATGAGAAGGGTCCTGCCCCAAAACATAGAAACAGAGAAACATAGAAAATAGGTGCAGGAGGAGGCCATTCGGCCCTTCGAGCCAGCACCACCATTCATTGTGATCATGGCTGATCGTCCCCTATCAATAACCCATGCCTGCCTTCTCCCCATATCCCTGGACTCCACTAACCCCTAGAGCTCTATCTAACTCTCTCTTACGTCACCTATCCATGTTCTCCAGAGATGCTGCCTGACCGTGGTAGGATACCAATGTGTTTTAAATGGAGACACAATGGGAAATGTCAATGTACAGAAGTACATGTATGCCATGATGCAAAAATCATTAGCATACAGATGCCGCAGGTGACCGAGAGGTCAGATGGTATGATGGCTTTTATTCAAGGTGACTGGAGTATGTACAAGGGTATCTTCTTACAATTACATTGGGCTATTGGGCCACTATACCTTGAGTATTGGGTGCAAATTTGCCATTTTACATTTTACATTTTACATAATTAGCCAGTGAAGATCAACAAACCAATTTGTAGAATGACAGGTTTACCACAAGGAGAGATCACGTACGTTGGTGTCCATTTTCCTAGTTTTATTTTTAGTTGCTTTCTCCATATAAGGGGAGCTCAGCTGGAAGCTACTGTTTCACAGCGCCAGAGGCCCGGGTTCTGTGTGGAGTTTGCACATTCTCCCTGTGACCACGTGGGTCTCCCCCCACATCCCAAGGTCATGCAAGTTTGTAGGTTAATTAGTCTCCGTAGGTTGCCCCTAGTGTGCAGGAGTGGATGAGAAAGTGGGATAACATAGAACTAGTGTGTTTGGATGATGGATGTTAGTGTGCACCTGATGGGCCGAAGGGCCTGTTTCCACGCTGTTTCTTTCCATCAATACATTTTTTTAAATGCATGATGAATCCACTTAAGCAAAACAAAAAAGAACTCAACCTGTAAGGTGAAGGCTTCCTGGTTCAGTCCGGAATTAGTGTAAAAATATCCTTATTTAGAACTGGACTGAGAGATTATACAGAGTGACGAATCTCTGGAATAATCTAAGGCAGAGGGTTGTGGAGGCTCGGACACTGACTGCACTCAAAACAGATTCAGAACATCAGGGCAATAAAGGGGGACATGGCAGGAAAGTGTGCGTTAGATCAGCAGTGATCACTTTGAATGGCAAAGTGGGCCTGACTGACCTGCTCTGTATTCGTACATACCATCCTGGTAAAGATCTATCAACCCCACCAACTCATGTTCATTACAAACCAGCAGAAAGGCTCCAACTACCAAGTCTCTTGAATGGAAGCTGATGGGGGGCAAACAACAATCTGCAAGCATGCAGTCAGCTGTGATGAAGGTAGACACAAAATGCCGGAGTAACTCAGGGGACAGGCAGTATCTCTGGGGAGAAGGAATGGGTGACATAGAAACATAGAAAATAGGTGCAAGAGGTGGCCATTTGGCGGTTCAAGCCTGCACCGGCATTCATTGTGATCATGGCTGATCATCCACAATCCGTACCCCGTTCCTGCCTTCTCCCCATATCCCTTGATTCCGCGAGCCCCTGGAGCTCTATCTAACTCTCTTTTAAATTCATCCATTGATTTGGCCTCCACTGCTGTCTGTGGCAGAGAATTTCACAAATTATCAACTCTCTGGGTGAAAAAGTTTTATCTCATCTCAGTTCTTAGACTGTGGTCCCTGGTTCTGGACACCTCCATCATTGGGAATTTTTTTCCTGCATCTAGCTTGTCCAGTCCTTTTATAATTTTATACATTTCTGTAAGATATCCTCTCATCCTTCTAAGTTCCAGTGAATACAAGCCCAGTCCTTCCAATCTTTCCTCATATGACAGTCCCGCCATCCCGGGGATTAACATCGTGAACTGCCTCAATAGCAAGGATGACCTTCCTCAAATTAGGAGACCAAAACTGCACACAATACTCCAGATGTGGTCTCACCAGGGCCTGTGCAGCTGCAGAAGGACCTCTTTACTTCTATACTCAAATCCTCTTGTTATGAAGGCCAACATGCCATGTTATGAAGGCCAAACGTTGCCTATTTCCTTCGCTCCACAGATGCTGCCTCACCCGCTAACTTTCTCCAGCATTTTTATCTACCTGCCATTAGCTTTCTTCACTGCCTGCTGTACCTGCATGTTTACTTTCAGTGACTCGTGTATAAAGACACCCAGGTCTCATTGCACTTCCCTGTTTCCTAATCTGGCACTATTGAAAAAATAATCTGCTTCCTTGTCTTGCTGCCTAAATGGATAACCTCATATTTATCTACATTACACTGCATCTGCCACGCATCTGCCCACTCACTCAACCTGTCCAAGTCACCCTGCAACCTCCTTGCATCCTCTTCGCAGTTCACTGCCACCCAGCTTTGTGCCATCTGCAAATTTGTTAGTTACATCTAAATCATTAATATAAATTGTATATAGTTGCGGCCCCAGCACCGAGAGTTGCGGCACTCCATTCACCTCTGTCTGCTATTCTTACAGGGACCCGTTTATTCCTACTCTTTGTTTCCTGTCTGCCAACCAATTCTCTATCCATGTCAATATCCTACCCCCAATACCATGTGCTCTAATCTTGCCCACTAATCTCCTGTGTCGGACCTTATCAAAGGCTTTCTGAAAGTCCAGATACATTACATCCACTGGCTCTCCTTCCTCCTTTTTAGAAACATAGAAAATAGGTGCAGGAGTAGGCCATTCGACCCATTCAATATGATCATGGCTGATCATCCAACTCAGTATCCTATACCTGCCTCTCTCCATACCCCCGATCCCTTTAGCCACAAGGGCCACATCTAACTCCCTCTTAAATATAGCCAATGAACTGGCCTCAACTAGCTTCTGTGGCACATTCTCACATTATTCCAGAAGATTAGTCAAGCACAATATCCCCTTCATAAATTCATGCTGACTTGGACCAATCTATTTACTCCAGCAACTTCCCCACCACCGATGTCAGACTAACTGGTCTGTAATTCCGTTTTCTCTCTCGCTCCTTTCTTGAAAAGTGGGATAACATTAGCTACCCTCCAATCCACACGAATTGATCCTGAATCTATAGAACATTGGAAAATGATCACCAATGCAATAATAATAATACTTTATTGTCATTGTAAATACATACAACAAAATTTCAGGCGCACTGCCCGAGCGGAGCTCCAATGTATCAGATAAATAATAACGACAATGGATACAACAAAAACAGCAAGAAAAACGGCGTCAGAATGTGCAATATTTCACAGTATAGTGTTGTGGCAGTATAAAATATTGGCTATGGGGGCTGTGTGTTCAATGCAGAGTTCAGAGTGGTGATGGCCTTGGGGTAGTAACTGTTTGTTAATCTTGTGGTGTGTGATTTGATGGATCTGTAACGCTTTTCTGAGGGCAGAAGCAAAGATCATAGAGGAGCAAGATAGACCACTCCTCCGAAATCCAATGGACTGACGTGTAGTACGTGACGGAACGTCACGGCCGCCATTTCTTAATGCGACACGCGACTTCCGGTATGCCACCCGCTGAGATCCAAAGCAAAGATTATAGAGCTCCTCTATAATCTTTGATCCAAAGCAAAGATCCTCGAGTATCTTGTAGCGGGAACAGCCCCCTCCTTTGCGTAGTTTCCCTTGCATTGTATTGTGCAGTTTCCCTTGTATTGCTTTAACACACACTGCACAAAATTAAATTTAACGTATCTATATTTTATATATTTATATGAATGTGTGTCTGTGTGTGAGAGGCAAGTTAGAGATAATAAAGTTTATTCTCATGGATCAGAAGCAACTTTGATTTAAATAATCACTATTAATTCATTTGTCTTGTAAGATGATATACATAAACCATAAAGGCAATTATATATATAATTATATAGTAATAATAAATATATGCATATATATATATTTATACACATACATATATACACATACATACATACACACGTATACACATACATATGCACACATACATATGGATACATTTATATGCATACATACACACATATATAAACATATATATACATACATATATACACACATATACATATACATGCATATATACACATACATATATATTTATATATATGATCATTTTCCAACGATCAATAGATTTACGATCAGTTCCTGTGGATTGGAGGGTAGCTAATGCTATCCCACTTTTCAAGAAAGGAGCGTGAGAGAAAACAGGGAATTACAGACCAGTTAGCCCGACTTTGGTGGTGTGAAAGATGCTGGAGTCAATTATTAAAGATGTAATAATGGGGCATTTGGATAGCAGTAAAAGAATTAGTCCAAGTCAACATGGATTTATGAAAGGGAAATCATGTTTGACTAATCTTCTGGATTTTTTTGCCGCAAGGCTTGGTGTTGGGGCCGCAACTGTTTACCATATATATTAATGATTTGGAAAAGGGAATTAGGAGCAAAACTAGTGCATACATACCTACATATTTAAATTCATCTGATAAGTTGGTCAAATAACATGGGCACCTTCTTGCTTTTTTTGAGACATGGATTTTTTAAATGTGAATGTCTCATAGCAACACATTTGTGGGTCAGCAGTATTTTGTACCAACCCCCACAATTTCAAATAATTCTAAATTGAACTTCTTAAACAAGGAAAACAATTTTTATTTACATCATTTTGTGTGGCTGTCAAGGCGGCTGTGTTGACTGTAATTATGAGACTGCCGGGCAGTATCACTGTGAATGGCGGTGGCTGTGTGTTTTAATGCAAGTGTGAAAAGGAGAGTAAATTTAAAGAGACAATGTGAGACCCATCAGGGTTTCATCCAAGAACCAATTTAAAGGCAAGGTTCCATCAATTACAGTATTTTAATTGACAATCTCACTCTTAATATTCTTCCTAATTAGGCTTTTTGTGTTCCCTCTTGAACTTTGTGTCTCCCAGAGCCTCTGGGGAGGTTCTGGAGATACAATAATCCAATCTTGAGGCAAATAACCATCTTTAAAACTGGCATTGCCTCTGCCTTTAATTCTACATTCTCCGAGGATGCTGGATGCCGCGACAATCTCTTGCAACAAGTACAGAAAGGCAGTCAACTGCAAAAAGATCAAAGAGAGGAAAGAGTATGGGAAAGGCTTTTCAGAATCATAATCAGATTTTATTTGCCAAGTATGTTTTGCAACATACGAGGAATTTCATTGGCCAGGTCAGTCATACAATTAAAAGCAACAGCACTCAAAAACACATTTTAATACGGACATTCACCAGTGACTCCTACACATTCCTCACTGTGATGGAAGGCGAAATAAAGTTCAAGTCCCTTCCTTTTGTTCTTCCTCGGTCGGGGGCCTCAAGCCCCCCGTTCAAACTCCGTTCAATGGTGAACTCCTCTTGGTCTCCAGGCCTATAGTGCTGCACAAATCACTGCACCACATGCATCTATTTATTCCCTTTTCCCATGGTTCATGCAGCTGGATATTAACTTGCCGACATGGAAAGAGATGCAGTGAGCATTCAATAGTTCAGACTTCTGGGTGAATTAAGGGGCTGCTTGATGGGCTGAGGGTAATCGAGATTGTATGATTGTCATTCTTTTGGAAGAACTGATGGAAGTTCTTATGGAAAAGCTGATGAATTGACTACGGGATGAGCTGGTGGGCTCGAGGATTGCTGGATGAGTGTTCTAGAAACATAGAAAATAGGTGCAGGAGGAGGCCATTTGGCCCTTCGAGCCAGCACCGCCATTCATTGTGATCATGGCTGATCAGCCGTAATCGATAACCCGTGCCTGCCTTCTCCCCATATCCCTTGATTCCACTAGCCCCTAGAGATCTATCTAACTCTCTCTTAATTCCACCCAGTGATTTGGCCTCCACTGCCCTCTGTGGCAGGGAATTCCACAAATTCACAACTCTCTGGGTGAAAAAGTTTTTTCTCACCTGTCTTAAATGGCCTCCCCTTTGTTCTAAGACTGTGGCCCCTGGTTCTGGACTCGCCCAACATTGGGAACATTTTTCCTGTATCTAGCTTGTTCAGTCTTTTTATTCATTTATATGTTTCTATAAGATCCCCTTGCATCTAACAAGAGTGTTTTATTGTCATGTAGAACAATTTCCTGCATCTAGCTTGTCCCAGATGGAACAATTAAATTCTTACTTTCAGCAGCACAACAGAACCTGTAAACATAGTACACTGTAAACAATATGATAAGACCCCCCTCTTCCTTATAAACTCCAGTGAATACAAGCCTAGTCTTTTAAATCTTTCCTCATATGACAGTTCTTTTAGGTTATTTGATGGTTAGGACAGGTTTAGAGGGGTATGGGCCAAATGCAGGCATGTAGGACTAGTGTAGATGGGACATGTTGGCCAGCGTGGGCAAGTTGAGCTGAAGGGCCTGCTTCTACGCTGTGAGACTCTATGACTAGGTGATCTGTTGAGGCTGGTGGTATGCCATGAGGAACAATGGGCATGGACCTTTGTAAACCACCACCTGGTTGAGTCTCCTTGAGTCACCATCGGCATTGATAACATCAGTCAGGGGTTGATGATCTGCAAAAAACAAGTTGGTCTCATTCTTGTTCTCTCATGCGATACAGGCAGCAGATCTGAACTGCCTGTGTTTGCCCTCTTGGCTGTCTTGTCAAATTACGCTGGAGATTAGTCACCCCTGAAACAAACAGTGCCTTGTGATCCACAGGGGAAAAAATAAAATCTAAATGCAGAACAATGGATGGTTTAAATCAAAGAAAATGATACAAAGAGGCCATTAGAGCAATACCGATCTAGGAAACTGAGAGCAGATTTTACAATGCATTTAAACCTCTCCCATTTTATGAGATGCATTCCTGGAATATGTAGGAAGTTTATTGTAACCTAGTGCCCTAGTGGATTAAGGGCGGCATGGTGGTGCAGCGGTAAATTTGCTGCCTTACAGTGGGTGCTGTCTGTACAGAGTTCGTACATTCTCCCCGTGACTGAATGGGTGTTCTCCGAGATCTTCCGTTTCTTCCCACACTCCAAAGACATACAGGTTTGTAGGCTTGGTATAAGTGTAAATTGTCCCTAGTGTGTGTAGGATGGTGTTAGTGTGCGGGGATCGCTGGTCAATGCGGACGCGGTGGGCCAAAGGGCCTGTTTCCGCGCTGTATCTCTGTAAGAAATAGAAGCAAGGATAAGCCATCTAAGTTCACACCACCATCAGTAAGATTATTGTTGATCCTGCAACTCAACACCTTATTCACACATTCTCTCCATTATCCTTCATCCTTTTCGTATTTGAAAAAAAAATCTCTCCTTTCAAGGACTCGACTTCCAACATCTCATGCGATAAAGAATTCCAAGATTCCCTTCCCTTGAGTGAAGAAACTGCTCCTTGTCTCATTACTAAATATCATGACCCATATTCTGAGACTTTGGCCCTCGTTCTAGATCACCAGACCAACCGCAATCTCCACCCACGAGCCCAATCTAAACAGAGATAGACACAAAATGCTGGAGTAACTCAGTGGGTCAGGCAGCATCTCTGGAGAAAAGGAATAGGTGACGTTGCAGGTCGGAAGCCTTCTTCAGACTGCGTTCTGACACTTCTTCTTCTTCTTCTTCTTGCGTATGGCGTGCACAGCCTAAAGTTGTAGGACAACTTGTTCTATTTGACCTTATTTGACTGTGCACACCAGGTTGATTGGATTTGTCGAAACAGGGCGGACCACGTGAAGGTTGCAATCTCCCACCCCGCGTTCTGACACCAAAGAGCAAAATGTCCAACGTAGATACAATAATAAATATATCGCCATTTGCATTAGTTTTGTGCAGTTAACAAATCACAATTTCACACAATGTACATAAGACGGCAGTTATTTGACAAATACTCTGCAGTTTGGTGCAGGAGATCTTGTCGACGAATATTCTGGACCCACTGTTGACATCTGAAATTACAGGAGATATCATTTAGGATTAACTAATAAGAAAAAAGATGATCATAACTACATGCCTGAACAATGGATGATATGTCACTTAAATGCAATTGTTTTCAGTTGTGTGGAGAGACCTGTATGTTGAAGATGCTTTTTGCCTCTAATATGTCAATTTACCTTAAATGTAGAAGAGCTTATTAAAATCTTCTTACAAAGACCATTAAGTATTTTCTTTCTATCCTCTTTTGGACCCAAGGCATAGCAGAGCTGCCAACTCTCACGAAGAGGTAAGGGAGGGAGAGAGGGAAGGGATGGAGAGAGGGAGAAGAGAGGGAGAGAGAAGAGAGGGAGGGAGAGAGAGAGAGAGATCGAGAGAAGAGAGGGAGAGAGAGATCGAGAGAAGAGAGGGGAGAGAGAGATCGAGAGAAGAGAGGGAGAAGGGGGGAGAAGGAGATGGGGGGAGAGGAAGAAGGGGGTGAGGGAGAAGGGGAAAAGGGGGGAGAGGGAGAAGGGGGACAGGGAGAAGGGGGAGAGGGAGTGGAACGATAGCACATTATAACGCGCAGCCGTCCCATTCCGACCAAAGATTATAGAGCAGAGCTCCTCTCGTATCTTTGATTGCGGCCGCCGCCGAACCCCCCGGCCCACCATTGCACCCAAAGATGATAGAGCAGAGTTGTATAATATTTGATTGCACCCTTCTTCACGGCGGGCTTGTAATCTTTGCTTGTGATGTCTCGACAATTCGAGGGCTATAACGGGTAACAGCCGCCGCATTCTCGGACTCGAATCTGAGCTCGAAAAATCTCGTGGTCACTGGGCCCAATGTGTCCCGCGGGCCATATTTTGGAGACCAATCCCTTACAAGAACAAAACCAAAAACGTACAGAAGTGTTAAAATTGTCTTTATTATTATGGTAAGTAAAGATCTATTAAAAATAAGTCTAATAACTTTCTAATGTACCGACAAACCTAGTTTCCCAATGGCCGTTGATGGGAGAACAGAAAATAACATTTTCACGACAGAATATCGACTGAAAATAATAATAATATTTTCTCACCTTTCTTTTTTATTGGGGAAACTAAAGATTGACAGGTCGGGTCGTTTAGATTTACGATTAGAACAATTGATAGCAGAGCAGTGATGTGAAGATTTAGATAAGGACGCCATGACAGTGTGGGGGGAAGCCCAACAAAATGCCTCAAAAAATGGCGTCGACAATCACACGCGTCATACTACGCGTTTTTCGAGGAGTGGTCTATCTTGCTCCTCTATGATCTTTGGACACGACTGTGGTGGGACTGATAAACAACAACGACGAGTCTGCCTACAGAGATGAAGTCCAAAAACTGACTGTTTGGTGTACCAAAAACAACCTGGTACTCAACCCATCAAAGACAAAAAAACTGGTCGTTGACTTCAGGAGGAAGAGGAGAGAGGAACCTGCTCCTTTATACATCAAAGGAGACATGGTGGAGAGAGTCACTGGCTTTAAGTTCCTGGGAATAAACATCTCCCAGGACCTCAAATGGCAAATGAACACCGTCACTCTCGTGAAGAAGTCACAGCAGTGGCTGTATTTCCTGAGGTCCCTGCGGAGAGCAAACGTCTCACAGCCGCTGCTGCTGTCCTTCTACCGATGCGCTGTGGAAAGTATCCTCTCCTATGGCATCCTGGTGTGGTTTGCTAGCTGCACTGTGGCTGAGAGGAGGGCGCTGCAGAGAGTTATAAAAACTGCACAGAGCATTGTAAGGCTCAACTGCCCTCCTTGGATGATATATATAGGGCCTGATGCTTGCGCCGGGCCACAAATATCAAGCAGGACACATCCCACCCTGCCAACCACCTTTTCACTCTGCTACCCTCTGGGAGGCGATTCAGCTCTGTGTTCAAAATAACTTAATTCCAACAGAGAACACGGGGGAAGCAAAATGTAATTCCAACAAATGCGACATTCTTTTTAAATTATTTTTAAATACTTATTTATTATTTTTACTAATAAGTGTACATATGTGTCAATGGTTGTCGTGTTTGTATTTTTTAACCGGAGGAGATGCAATGGAATTTTGTTGCACAGTATTGTGCAATGACAATAAACATATTCATTCATCATTGTCAGGCACAGTTGCCTCTTAGAATCTTTCTTCCTCTTTGGAATGAAATGATCCTGCATCTTCTGGATTATGTCCAGAAATTCCTGCCATTGCTGTTCCACCGTCATTCCTGCCAGGATCCTTTTCCAGTTGACCTTGGCCAGCTCTTCTCTCAAGCCTTCATAGCCCCCTTTGTTCAACATCAACACTGACACTTCTGATTTAATCTTCTCTCTCTCAAATTGCAGATTAAAACGTATCATATTAAGGTCACTATCTCCTTGCCGTTCCTTTACCTTGAGTTCCCTTATTAAATCTGGTTCATTAGACAACACTAAATCCAGCATTGCCTTCCCTCTGTTAGGCTCCAGTACAAGCTGCTCTAAGAATCCATCTCGGAGGCACTCTACAAACTCCCTTTCTTGGGGTCCAGAACCAACCTGATATTCTCAGTCTACCTGCATATTGAAATCTCCCATAACCACAGTGGCTTTACCTTTGTTACATGCCAATTTTAACTCTTGCTCCAACTAGCACCCTGTATCCAGGCTACTGTTCGGGGGCCTGTAGATAACTCCCATTAGTCTCTTCTTACCTTTACAATTCCTAAATTCTATCCACAGCGACTCTACATCGTCAGTCCGTATGTCATCCCTCGCAATGGACTGAATTTCATCCCTCACCAACAGGGCTACCCCACCTCCTCTGCCCACCTGCCTGTCCTTTCTATAGGACGTATAACCCTGAATATTCAGTTCTGATCCTCCTGCAGCCACGTCTCTGTAATCCCCACAATGTCATATCTACCAATCTCTAACTGAGCCTCAAGCAGTTACACATTACTTCTTATACTTTGTGCATTCATATATAATTCTTTTAATCCATTACTCACTTCACCTTTCACATCGATTCCTATTTCACTTGGGCATACTCTCCTATTCCATCGTGAGCTTTAAGTCCCATTAACTCTGGTGTCTTTCTTAACTTTTCTTATACTGCCTTTCCCTTTAACTCCATCCTTGTATTTCCAATTTGTCTTCTCCTCCCCCTCTATTTAGTTTAAACTCACCCGTGTAACAGTGGCAAAAATGCCTGCCAGAATGCTGGTCCCGTTGGTGACATTTCAGGTCGAGTCTAAAACAGGGTCTCGACTCGAAATATCACCCATTCCTTCTCTACCTTCGATTTAAACCAGCATCAGCAGTTCTTTCCTACACATTTTGTCAGCTGGGATGATCTGGTCTACCTCATCACACCCGCTGCAATCCTTCATTGCACATCGGCTGGGAAGGTTTTCCCAGAGACCATCTTATAGAGGAAGATAAAACAATGACAGGCATTGATAAGATGCAGTGGCCAGTCTTTTACCCAGGGTGGGCGGGGGTCTAAAACACACGAGCATAGGTTGAAGGTGAGAGGAAGTTTTAAAAAGAGACCAAGGGACAACCTTTTTCACAAGCAATGTGGTGCGTACTTGGAACAAGCTATCAGAGGAAGTAGTAAAGGGGTTTCATAATCAGCATTTAAAACAGTGGGACAGGTACTTAAAGCTACCTTATGGGTTATGGTCTGAGCGCAGGTATATGGGACTAGGGGAGATTATGTGTTCGGCACGGACTAGAGGGGTCGAGATGGCCTGTTTCCGTGCTGTAATTGTTATATGGTTATATGGTTAGGTACATGGCTATGAAAGGTTGCAGCCCAGACAAGTGGGACTGGCTCAGGGGGGAAACTTGGACCAAGTGTTGTAGACTTGAGTTCATGTACATAGTTCCCTGCAAGTGGCACGAGATGGGCACGGTGAGGAAAACAGTGGGGTCACTGAGCTTCATCAGTCAGGGACTCGAGTATAGAAGTTGGGACCTTATGTTGCAGTTGTACAAGTTGTTGGTGAGGCCACACAGTATGTTCAGCTTTAGTCACCCTGCTACAGGGAAGATGCCATTAAGCTGCAGAGTGCAGAGAAAATTGTCAAGGATGTTGCCAGGACTCCAGGGACGGTTGCAGGGATAGATTGGACAGGCTGGGACCCATCCTTTATACACATCTTATAGATGTGGATAAAATTATGAAGGGAATAGAGGGTCTTTTTTCCCCAGGACTGGGCAATCAAGAACTAGAGGGCATAGCTTTAAGGTGAGAGGGAAAATATTTAAAAGGGTACCTTTTTCCACTGAGTGGTGGTATGTATATTGAACAAGCGGCCAGAGGAAGTAATTGAAGCAGGTATAACAACACAATGTAAAGGTTGAGGGATATGGGTCAAACGCAAGCTAATGGTACTCGCATAGATGGGGAATTTTGGACAATTTGAGCCAGGGCCGGGGCATGCTTCCATGTTGTGTGACTGTGACACATTCATTGTGTCGACTGGATGTGGTTGGAAGTAAATGATTATGATGCCATAGTGCTGTCAAAGAGGGGGATCTCATGGCCTTTGTACAGATGAGGCTGCATCAAGATCATCTCTGCTTTTTCTGAAGCTTCTAAACACTGCAGGAAGTGAAGATAAAAATGATACAAATGACCAAATTCATTTATTTTGATTCCAGATTACATTCGATACCAAAAACCGTAGAAAATCTTGATTAGTGACTTCCTCAATCACTGATGCAATGAATTTAGGGAGTCGGGTAAAAGGATGAAGCACCGAGCATCAGATACACAAGCAGGAACACAGATGCTCCTGAACCACCGAGCTGAGCCTCAGTGTGAAGGAGGCCAGTGTACAAGCTGTAGCCATCCTCCAGACCCAGTGCCCGCCCTCGACAGGAGCAAGACAATGTGGAACAACTGGCAACCCAGCCTACTCACTGAAGATGCTGGAGTAACTCAGCATGTCAGGCACCATCTCGAGAGAAAGGAATACGTGACGGATCATGACCCTTCATAGGACAGTTTGATGAAGGATCTCGACCTGAAACGTCACCTACTCCCTTTCTCCAGAGATGCTGCCTGACCCAATGAGTTACTGCAGCATTTTGTGTCTCTTTGGTGTAAACCAGCATCTGCAGTTCCTTCTCACACACATGCCTATTCACTGCTCTCTAATAACACCACGCTCACCAGAAAGATATATCATTTCCCGGTATCTGTGCAATGTGCTGGCAACCGACTTGCTGGGTGAAATATGCACCTTATTCCTTCAGACTGAGTGCCCCACGTTCTATTCAAGGACAGATCTAGGCTGCAGATAGAGACCACTTGAACTGAGAGGATCTTGATGCTTTTTCTTATCCTATTTGAGATAGCCAGAGATGAACAGAGTAGGCAACTAGTACAGATCAGCCTGTACTAGGTTGATGCAAGGTCTGGATCGGAAACGTTCACCTATCCATGTTCTCCAGGAAAGCTGCCGGACCTGCTGAGTTACTCCAGCACTTTGTGCTCATTTATAGTACGGATTAGACTTGGGCTGTCACGGCACTCGAGTCAGACTACACACAAACCCATGGAATTAAATAAATTAAGTTTTAAAGTAGCAAGTAACAATGTTTTCCGATCGGACTCAGTGAAATGTCAGCAACTTATTTGGAACCCTTGGATAGATTAGAAATTGACCCCAATACTAAAACAATCTACTGGATTAATTGCTTTTTGTCGAATCAAAGAGCAGTTTAAACAATGCGGGAAAGTAGTTCCTCTCAGTAAGTCGGTGCTCACAGGACGGTTAGGGTCATAGAGTTCCCTGCGCCCCACCTCAGCTTCCTTCACCAGTTTCCCTACTGGCTATTTAGTTAGTTCATTCAGAGGGTTGACTGTAGTCAAGGGGTGAATTAGTCACTGAGAACTGAGGTAACACTCGAGTGCTGGTCCATCAGAGGACTGTCAAGGCATGATCTGCTGCCCCCGATCTGAAGCATTGCAGCCGCACCTGTGTTTTAAGTTGTACAGGAAGCGGAATGAATGCAGTGTGGACTGCAGTGTGATCCCCTAACTCAACAGGGGAGCAGTACCTGTACAATGTGCTGGCAATATTCACCACCCCTTAGACCACCTTCACAATATAGTATTCGAGGCCATGTCTTTTAAAATCTGCACTATGGATGGGGAGATTATGAACTGATTAAAAGTGTTTGTTTTGCGAAAAGAAGAAGTTCGAGAAGCAGTGACATCATAAAATGAATCGAGGATTGGGAGCCAAGCACAATATTAAGGCAGATGAATGGAGGTTCCTCCACAGTTCAGAGGCAGCAGTAGACAAACGATCTACCGATACCTGAACATAGATGCAGCCACCGAAGCAGCCTCTCCATTTCATCCTGCACATTATTTCTTTCAGTTACGTTTAATCAAAGTGACTAAAATCTTTTGCATTTGCTTATCAATTGTCCCATCGTCGATGTGTATTCAGCCTAACCTGACCTCGAGAGACTGATTTCCGTTCGCTGGTGTCCCTGGTTCCGTGAGATAGCTGATAACCGTCCCAGGGGTTCACGGGCCAATTCTTCCCCCAGTCAGACGGTAGCTGACGAGAACGCCACGACGACTGTGACTGACAGCTCGTCCTTGGCGAGTCCCACCACCCGCCAGTAGAGTCAGAGTAGGCCCTGTGTCCATTGCCCAGCGGCGGGTGATGAACAGCAGGGGGTCCAAACCCCTGTTCTCTGGAACGCTGCCTCGACAAGTAGGAATCAGCAGGCTGAACAGGCGGGCAGGCAAAGTGACTGAATTCACGGAAGTTGTTTCTTGGTGGATACTTTCCGCGATTTGTTCTGTAAGGGGACAACCAAGAGTTAAGAGTGTTTTTTATTGTCATATGCCCCCAAAACAGAACAATGACATTCTTACTTGCAGCAGCACAACCGGTCTGTAAACACAGTACTCAATAGATAACATAATAAACAACATTGTTCAATAAAATGGGCAATTTTGGGCACCATATCTGAGGGAGGATGTGCTGGCTCTAGAGAGGGCCCAGAGTAGGTTTACAAGCATGATCCCAGGAATTAGTAAGTGAATATACGATGTGCGTTAACATATGATGACGGCACTGGGCTTGTACTCGCTGGAGTTTAGAAGAATGAGGCGGGGGGGGGGTATCTCATTGAAACGTACAGAATAGCATAAGGCTTGGATAGAGTGGATGTTTCCACTAGTGGGAGGGTCTAGGACTAGAGGTCATAGCCTAAGAATTAAAGGACGTTATTTTTAGAAGGAGATGAAGAGGAATTTCTTTCGTCAGAGGATGGTGAGTCTGTGGAATTATTTGTTGAGGCAAAGTCAGTGGATATATTTAAGGCAGAGATAGATAGATTCTTGATAAGTATGGGTGTCAGAGGTTATGGGGAGAAGGCAGAAGAATGGGGTTAGAGGGAGAGATAGATAAACCATGATCGATCTCTGGCGGAGTAGACTTGATGGGTTGAATGGCCTAATTCTACTCCTATTCCTTATGACCAAACTAAACTATCCGGCTCGTGAACTGACTTGCACAATCCTAGTCCTACCTCAGCAGCAGGACACCATGGACCATTTCTTGCACATACAAATATTTTTTTACTAATTGCATTCTTGCAGTCTTTTTCTTTTAAGGCTGTTATAAGGTTGTGTTGTGCGAGTCTATGTGCCTGTGGTGCAAGCAGGATATCTTCTTGTACCTCATCATACTTGAGCATGACAATAAACTCGACAATGTAATGTTTGCGTTTGTCAAGGTTTGCACCGTCCTGTACCTGCTCCCCCTTCCTCCTCCCCTCAGAATCAGCAGGTCCTCCAGACCAACTTCTCCAAACCAACCAAGATCCCTTCCTGAATTAGTCCCATTGGTCTGCATTGACCCCATCCCTCTAAACCTTTTCCACCCACGAATGTTTCCCTGCATTTGGACCATAATTACAACGCAGCCAGTAACCAGTCTCACACCCCCTGGACGATGCATCACCTGCAACATGCCACTACACGGGTACTTGCTGGGCACGGGCCATTGCTTACCTCTCTCGTGGTGGGAACACAGGCTGCTGACGGAAACGTCCCATCTGTTCTGGGGCTACGCAAGAACCCAGCACTTCGATTCCTTTATTGCTGTACAACAGAAGAAATTACACGAGATTATAGGCAGTACAACGCTTCCCACTGTCACTTAATGAGACAAAAAGGAACAGGTTAAAAGGCGAGGGTTTTAAATTCAGTCTCCTTGTGGGAGTCACTTTGCAGTTGAGGAGCAAACGAATGCTGCTCGTCAGTGGAACCTTCAACCGATCAACACAAGCAGGCCCACGTCAGCACAACAATATCGCCTGGCTTCTCACAGTCCAGTTCCACAACCGCCCTTGTAAGATTCAAGTTCTGCAGGAATGTCGATAAAGTACGACCTGATCATCTGATCAGCCAAGAGGGACTCAGATTTGTGAAGACAAGGCTTGATTAGCAATAGTTCAGATTGGCTTTGTGAACTAGGAAATAGCGTCTCACAAAGTTTTGTTTAGTCTGAAGAAAGGTCTCAACCTGAAAATCACCTATTCCTTTTCTCCAGAGATGATCTCCAGAGTCTGATCCGCTGAGTTACTCCAGCTTTTTGGTAGCAAAAGCGGAGCTGCGAGATACCGAGGAGACCCTTGTTAGGGCCACATCTATAATCTTCTTTGCTCGCTTTGAAGTGGAGCCACCCGAGACAGCCACATCACACCACATGGCCCACAGCAGCCTAACCCTCAAGATAGAGGAGCATGAGGTGAGGCGCACGCTGCGGGCCATCAATCCAAGGAAGGCTACTGGACCCGACGGCGTCTCTGGACGCGTGCTGAAGGACTGCGCTGACCAGCTGGCTGGAGTCTGTACGAGGATTTTCAACCAGTCTCTGGCCCAGTCCACTGTTCCACCCTGTCTGAAGTCCGCAACCATAGTCCCCTTGCCCAAAAAAACCCACATTTCCAGCCTCAACGACTACCGGCCAGTCGCACTCACACCAGTGGTGATGAAGTGTTTTGAAAAACTGGTCCGGGGTCACATCACATCACTCCTGCCCCGAAGCTTTGACCCCCACCAGTTTGCGTACAGAGCGAATAGATCTACAGAGGACGCTGTAGCCACAGCTCTCCATGCTGCACTGTCCCACCTGGAGCAGCGGGGGAGCTACGTGCGGATGCTCTTTGTGGACTACAGCTCTGCCTTTAATACCATCCTTCCCCACAAACTGGTGGACAAACTGGGGGACTTGGGACTTCCACACTCCACCTGCATGTGGATAAATAGCTTCCTGTCGGGTCGCAGCCAGAGAGTCAGAGTGGGCCATCACACATCCACGGCCCTCAGCCTCAGTACCGGCTCTCCACAGGGCTGCGTGCTGAGCCCCCTGCTCTACACCATCTACACACATGACTGCATCCCCGCCCACCACAGCAACACCATTGTTAAATTTTCGGATGACACTACGGTGGTGGGACTCATCTCCGGGGGGGACGAGTACGCCTACCGGGATGAGGTGGAGCAGCTGACAGTGTGGTGTGGAGAAAATAACCTGCTCCTTAACACCTTAAAGACCAAGGAGATAATAATAGACTTCAGGAAGAATAAAACGGACATGGTACCATTAATTATCGGAGGGGACTGTGTGGAGAGGGTGGCGGATTTCCGCTTCCTGGGAATCCATATTGAGGAGGACCTGACGTGGAGCGTGAACACCCTCTGCGCTGCTGAAAATGGTCCAGCAGAGACTGCACTTCCTGAGGGTGCTCAGGAAGAATAACATCACTCAGAGACTGCTGCTGTCCTTTTATCGGTGCTCCATTGAGAGCCTCCTAACATACTGTGTATGCGTATGGTACACCAGCTGCACAGCGGCTCAGAGGAAAGCGCTCCAGAGGGCCATTGACAACGCCCAGAGGATTGTCGGATGCCCTCTCCTTACCTTGGAGGACTTACACAGTTCCCGCTGCATCAAAAAAATCCCAGAGTATTATAAAGGACATTTCCCACCCCGGACACTCCCTGTTTGAACTGTTACCGTCAGGCAGACGGTACAGATCTACAAGGACAAGGACAAACAGACTTAAAAACAGTTTTTACCCCACTGCTATAAAGGCACTAAATGTAGCCGCCAAGGAACGCAGGGGCGATACATACATACATGAAATCGACAGAAGGATGTAGGGCTGGGTGTTTATGCGTGCTATTTTTATGATATTTATTTTAGTTGTTTATCTTTTTAAATATTTTACTTTGTATGTATCGTTAGCTTTAGAAATGTTTGAATGGTGCACTGACTGGCTGACATTTTACAATTTCGTTGTACATGGTTCATGTTACAATGACAATAAAGAAACTATTCTATTCTACTATTCTAATGGAAGAGGAGAACCCTCGTTCCCTAAAGGCTTTATGGAACGTGTCAGAGGGTGGTAGTGGAGGGTAACTGCCTTACTTCGCTTGAGACCCGGGTGCTGTATGTTTGAAGTTGACACGGTTTCCCCGTGACCTGCGTGGGTTTTCTCCGGGTCCTCAGGTTTCCTCCCATACTACAAAGACATACCGGTTGTTGGTTCATTGGCGTGGTTAAATTGCAAATAGTCCCTCGTGTGTGTAAGATAGCGTTCGTGTGCGGGGATCACTGGTCTGCGCAGACTCGGTGGACCGAAGGGCCTGGTTCCGCGCTGTATCCCCAAACTAAACTGTTGTTTGTCATCTATATTAACAATCTCAATGCGAACATAGGTGGCATGATTTGTAATTCACGGGTGACACCAAAACTTGGTGGTATAATGGACAGTAAAGATTGCCTCAGGCTGCAAAAGGATTGAGATTAAATGAGGAAGTGGGCCAAAGAATGGCAGATGGAATTTAACTCAGGCAAGTGCAAATGGTGCATATTGGGATGTTAAATCAGGGCAGGACTTGCACAGTGAATGGTAGGGCCCTGGGGAGTGTTGTGGAGCAGAGGGACATGGGGGTTCAAGTGCATGGTTGAAAAAGCAACACGGTTAGACAGGGTGGCGAGGACAGCTTATTCCACGCTGGTTGGGGCCTTGAGTACAAGCGTCGGCACGCCAGTTACAACTGCACAAAACGGCAAAACCACACCTGGAATTTTGTTGCAGTTCATGCCTCCATATTCCAGGAGACGGTGCAGAAAAATGTTCTGGAGCAAAGGAGACTGAATGGTGATCTGAGTTTCATATAATAGTGGGGCAGAGATAAGGTGGATGGCGAGTTTTTTTACAAAGGTAAGCCAATAATTAAAGGACATAGGTTTAAGGTGAAAGGGGAAAGATTTAAAAGGGACCTAACGGTCAACTTTTTCACATCGATGGTGATGGGCATATGGTACGGGCTGCCAGAAGAAGCTGAAGAGGCAAGTATCATTACGTTTAAAATATATTTGGACAGGTACATAAATAGAAAATATGGGACAAATACAGGCAAACGACTAGGTCAGATAGATACCTTGGTCACCATGTATCAGTTGGGACAAAGGGCCTGTTTGCAAGCTGAATGACAACAAGGCTGTTGTTGTGCTGTTGTTCTATAGTGGGAGGCCTTTAACAAGTGCCTCATCTCCTGCTGACACACAAGTGTAAGGGAGTCTAAAACTAAAGGACTTAGGCTGAAGGTGAGAGGGGGACCTGAAAGGCAACTCTTTCACACCCAAGGTGGTGGGTATATGGAACGAGTTGCCAGAGGAAGTGGTGCAAGCAGGTAAAACTGTAATGCCTGAATGATATTTTGGACAGGGTAGGAAAAGTTGTGGCAAATAGGACTAGCTTGGTCAGCATGGATGAGTTGGGCTGAAAGGCCAGCTTCAACGCTATACAACAGATAGTGCAGGTCTAAAACAATCACCTGCAGAACTTTCAGAAACGGGAGAAGGTGGAGGAAAGACAGGAGGCACCGTGTAGTACATCTGAGCAAGTAGCTGGTCGACGAGGAAGAGCCATAACGCACAGGGAAGCGGAGTGCTGAGAGATGCTTCAGTAGCCCAAGGGCATGTTACTAAACGTGATTCAGTTGACCTTACCTTCGATGTGGTCCCTGCAACAAATCCTGAATGTAATTCTGTCTTTCAATTGAATATCCACGGGATCTATTGAACACTTGAGAGAAAGAACCAAGGATGAAGAAAGTTTAGATTTAAAGAGACAAGAAAGGAAATATTCAGGAAGTTCAGCTAGTAAAATCCAAGCACTTACAGTCGATTGCATGTCGAGGGTCCATCCCATCCACATCAATCAGATACCTTGAGGAAGGAAGACAAGGGAAAGGAGTAATGAACAGGAGAACAATAACCCTACACTCTACGGTAACACTCTAGCTCGTTTCCAGAAGTCCTGACTTTGTGTGTAATCGTGCTCCCCCCCCCCCCCCCGGTAAAGGAGATGGCAATTTGGGCAGTGCTAATGCTGCTCCTGCAGGATGTGAGAAGTTAGGGAGACGTCCAGTGTCCCAGAGCTCTACAACTATGGGACGTGTGTCCAGCTGCAACTCCTTACAGACAGCGTCAGGGAACTGGAGCAGCAGCTGGGTGGTCCCGGGTTCATCCGGGAGACTGAGGCTGTTATAGACAGGAGTTAAAGTGAGGTGGTCACACCTTGGGTGGATGGCTGACCACCGGGAAAGTGAGTGGACAAGGAGCACACGAATACCCTGGTTATTGTGTTGTATAACGGCAGGTTAGTGTGTTGTCATCCTGGTGCCAGGGTCCAGACATCTCTGAGCAGTTGCAGAACATTCTCAAGGTGGATGGCGAGCAGCTGGCAGTCGTTCTGCAAAGTGCATGCTGGCACAAATGACACGGGCAGGAAAAGGGATGAGATCCCGCAGTGTGAATATGGGGAATTACGCAACAGATTAAAATGCAGGACTGAAGGTAATAATCTCCGGATTACCCACAGATTAGTACCCTCACTCGATGCCACGTGGTAGTGAGGGTACATGTGTGGCTCGGGAGTTGATGCAAGGATACAGATTTTTGGACCATGGGGATCCAAAACAGTCGCCTCACTTCAGCCACAGTCGCCTCAGTACAGCGGCAACTTCCTCTGAAAGCCAATTCCAAACACAGATGGAACTGCTCAAACTTGTTTGTGACACTCAGTCAGTTACAGTACTAGTGTGGAAACACACACCTCCACGGCACAGCAATAGAGCTACTGCATAAAAGCGCCAGAGTCCTGGGTTTGGTCCTGACTGTGGGCGTTTGTCTGTACGGAGTTTGTACGTTCTCCCCATGACCTGCGTGGGTTTTCGACAAGATCTTCAGTTTCCTCCCACACTTAAGACGTACAGGTTTGTAGGTTAATTGGCTTGGTATAAATGTAAACTTGTCTCTAGCATGTGTACGGTAGTGTTAATGTGTGGGGATCGCTGGTCGGAGCGGACACGGTGGGCGGAAGGTTCTGTTTCCGCGCTGTATCTCTAAACTAAAGAAACTAAACTCTAGATTCAGGGACAGCTTCTTCCCAGTTGTCATCAGGCAACTGAACCATCCTATCACCAACTAGAGAATAGTCCTGAGCTACGATCATTCTCATTGGAGAGCGTTGGAATATCTTTAATCAGACTTTACCTTGCACCAAACGTTTTTTTCCCTTTTCCTGTATCTGTGCACTGTGGACGGCTTGATTGTAATCATGTAGTCTTTCCACTGACTGGATAGCATGCAACAAAAGTTCTTCACTGTACCTCACTACAGTTGGTAATAAACTGGACTAAACTAACAAGAGAGCAGTCCTGAGGAACCCTTTATCTCATTGGAGATCCTCGGACTGTCTTTAATCGGACTTTTCCTTGTTCTAAACTTTATTGCCTATATCTTGTATCTTTACACTATGAACGGCTTGATTGTAATCATGCATAGTCTTTCCGCTGACTGGCTAGCAAGCAACAAAAGCAGCATTTTGCTGTACCTCAATACACATGATAATAACAATAAACTCTACAGTATAACCGTGACCAAACACTTTAGCAACCCACCTGCATATGAGGTAGCCAGTTCTGTTGATGCCGTGAGTGCAATGAACTCCAATCAGTTTATCTAAAAGTAGACAGGTGGAGAAAGGTCAGCGTACTCACATTAGATCACATCATTCAACATCCCACACAAAATATAGGCAGAGGCTTGGGCCAACGGACTTTGGGATTAATACAGAAGGGTGCACACCGGACAAGTTGGGCTGAATAGCCAGTTTCCATGTTGTACACTTCTATACATGGCAATGGCAAGGCTCCCAGACCTGCTACCTCACAGCTGACTGAGTCTGCACGTTCTCTGTGTCTCTGTGTCTCTTCATGGGTTTCTTGCAGGAGCTCCGGTTTCCTCCCACTTCCCAAAGACGTACAGGTTTTGGGATCCAGGGAGAACCAGCAGCAGCATTTGCAGTTCCTTCCTACACATTTCATCTGCTCCACTGCAAAATCCCCTCAAGGCATGTCTACTTTGAAGAAGTTCTCCTCTCCAACGCGAGTTCTGCAACAACCTCTCTCGCTGCTCCCCCTGTATGGTTCCTCCTGCTCTCCGACTCTACGACCACCTTTCCTTTACCATCGTTACATTTTTGCATATCTTTCATTAATTTGTTCTATATCTCTACATTGTCTATATCTCGTTTCCCTTTCCCGTAACTTTCAGTCTGAAGAAGGGTCTCGACACAAAACGTCACCCATTCCATCTCTCCAGAGATGCTGCCTGACCCACTGAGTTACTCCAGCATTTTGTGTCTATTGACTGGGTATTGAATTGGCTTCATGGAACAAAACAGGATGGCGGTGAAAGGTTGTTTGATGGAATGCAGGCCTGTGACTAGTGGTGTGCCTTAGGAATCGTTGCTGGGCCCTTTGATGTTTATGGCTTATTGCAACAAGTTGGCTGTGAATGTGAAAAACATAATTAGTAAGTTTGCCGATGACACTAAAGTGGGTATCATAGATAGTGGATTCAAGATGGCGGATGTGCGGGAGTGGGCGCCGTCTGTGTATGGCAGCCTGCCCGCAGTCCGTCTCTTCACCTTTTTTTTATTTTAAGTCCTGTCCAAAATGTTAGTGGAGGTCTTTTATGTGGTGGGTGGGGGTGGGGAAGGGGGAAACTTTAATTCTTAGTCCCCTACCTGGTCGGAGAGGCAGCATCCCTCCGAGCTGCTTCTTCGCCCCGTCCTCGCGGCCTACATTCGAGAATGGAGCGGCGTTTCCTGTCGGGACCGGCCGGGCTACAGCTTCGGCGGCGGCGCAGCGCAAGGACACCATCACGGAGCGGAACCACAGAGAGGGCGATGCCTTGCCGGGTCGCCGTGCGGTAAGCTCCGGAGCGCTGTGGCCGTCGATCCAAACATCGCGGAGCTGGGACTGCGGCTGCGGGCGTCCGGCCGCGGGCGGCGCTGGGATCGAGTTCGCCGGGGTCGGAGCTTTAACCGGCGCGGCCTGACGACTACTAGTGCCGCGGTCTCCGGGGAGGAGGCAGCCGCTCCAGACTTTCCAAGCCGCTTGAGGAATTGTTTCACCCGACGCCAGTGTTCCATCTTCACGGCAAGAGGGCCCTGAAAACATCGGACTGGCTGCAAGGCCACAAATGGGCCCCGACCTCGGGTGTTTCAGAGGAAGAGGACTTAACTTTCTGCTGCCTTTCCCCACAGTGGACATTTTTGATTCTGTTGTGGGGGGATGTTTGTGTTGCTCTATAATGTGTTGTGTCCATTTTCTTTCTTTATTTATTTTTAACCTTTTTCTATGGTTTGTATGTAAATTTATTATTTAATTTATGTAAAGCACTTTGGTGTCAATGCAAGTTGACTTAAAATGTGCTATATAAATATAGCAATAATAATAATAATAATAATAGTGAAAACAGTTGTCAATAATTATAGCAGAATCTCAATCAGTTGGGCAAGTGGGCTGAAGAATGGCTAATGGAGTCTAATGCAAATAAATGTGAGACGTTGCATTTTGGGATGTCAAACAAGGGCAGGACCAAACATCCTGTAGCATATATCCGCTATAGGATCTTTGGGCAGGACCTTCACAGTGAATGTCAGGGCCCTTGTGGCTGTTGTACTGCACAGGAAACGAGGAGTACAGGTACATGGTTTGCTGAAATGTGGCATCACAGGTAAATAAGAGTAGTAAAGAAGGCTTTTGGTACATTAACCTTCATCAGAAAAGGTGCTGAGTATAGAAGTTGGGATGTTACATTATTTGAACAAGATGTTGGCGAGTTGGCATTTGGTGTACAGTTTTCGGTTTTGGTCACCCTCCTAAAGGAAGCAGTCAATAAACTGGAAAGAGTGCGGAAAAGATTTACGAGGATGTTGTCAGGACTAGAAGGCCTCACCATGACCTCAGGGGCGCAGCGGTAGAGTTGCTGCCTTACAACGCCAGAGAACCGGGTTTAATCCCGACTACGAGTGCTGTCTGCACGGAGTTTGTATGTTCTCCCCGTAACCGCGTGGGTTTTTCTCAGAGATCTTCGGTTTCCTCCCACAATCCAAAGATGTACAGAATGTAGATTAATTAGCCTGGTGTACGTGTAAATTGTCCTTAGTGTGTGTAGGGTAGTGTTAGTGTGCGGGGATCGCCAGTCGGTGCGGACTCGGTGGGCCGAAGGGCCTGTTTCCGTGCTGTATCTCTAAAAATAAAAAGCTGTAGGGAGAGGTTGGGCAAGCTAGCACTTTATTCCATGGAGTGCAGGAGGATGAGAGGTGATCTTTGAATTGTGTCTTTGAATTGTGTATTGTTGATGCCTTTACTATTTATTTTTTATTTATTTTTTTGTCGTTATTTTTTGTTTTGTTTCATTCCGCTTACATGTTTTGTATTTTGTTTACTAAATTTTGTAAGGTGTCCTTGAGATTCTTGAAAGGCGCCCATAAATAAAATGTATTATTATTATTATCTTGGAGAGATGTATAAAATAATGAGGAGAATAGACCAGGGGACATAGGTTTAAGGCAAGTTGATGGGATGAATAATGTCGAATCAGACTACAATTTTCTGCTGGATGGACAGCGTGGGAAACACTACATGAGTTAACATGGATTCAGGAACTAGGTGAAGTGGTGAATGTCTCAACAAAACAGGGACTCCAAAGCTCGACCAACCCACTGCCCGGGGCAACAGAGGAAGGATGCAGCAGCCATGGTTCCAGCAGGTGCACCGTATCTGAGAGGAAGCAGTCTCGGAGATGTTGTGTTCTTCAGATAAGACATTACACCAAGCCTCGGCCTAGCTAACATTTAGTCTTCAGTCAAGATCACTCCAATTGGTGGGTGTGGGTTCAGGGGGCTCCTTCATTTTCAATAAATTGAAAGTAATTCCTAAGCTTTCTGCTGGTAGTTTACATAACAGAAGCTTATACATTTTTTCTAACACATAACCAGTAAAATAACCTCCAAAGAATAAATATTTCATGAAATAATTGACTTCATACAGCTAAAAAAATATTTACAAAAAATGTTACCTGAATTTCTAAACGAGCTATTTGTAGAGATGCCAAAAGAACACAAAAGTAAAACCTACACATCACCTTAGAAACGTACCATCTCAAGGCATAATAATGCATAATACTGCAAGGCACAGTTAACTGTCAATACACTGATGTCACATCGACAACGCTAAGAATGTAGAAAACTAAAAACCTCTGCCAATAACAATGAAAACAAAAATTCCCAATATAAACAGAAAGTCACCAGAAAGGGGAGGGGGTAGCCGCTGCCCGGGAGGTAGGGCCCCGCATCCCTCCAACCCCCTCTATCATCGTCGGTAGCATTCCCTTTCCAGTCGCAGCTCCATATGGGAGACACTAAACACTGTCATGCTAACTTATTCATTTTCCTTACAAGAGAGGAGGGGATCAACGCCCCGCAGCCATCACCCCCGTCTCAAGTGTCCTGGCGTCCCGCTCACCCAGAGCCCGTGCTCTCGTTCATGGCCTCGCGGTTCACCCGCACGCGCTCCGGTTCCCTCCGACAAACGGGCACCATCACAGCTCGCACAGCGCCGCCGGGCTGATCTCAACAGAAGCCAAAGAGCGTCGTTGTGTTCCCTCCGCCCACGGCCTCCAGCGTGTGTCTCCCCCCCCCTCATTGGCTGATCTTGCTGACTTCCATCATGAATCACAAGCTTGCCCGCCTCCAGACCGGTACCTCTACTGACTCTCCTTCCCTCACCCTTTTATTTTACGATCTTACTAACTAAACTGTGTCAAAATTGGGCACAAAAAAAATTGAAAAATCTGTTTCATTGTAAGGAAAAGAAAAATATCATGCCTGGTTCCCATTCACCTTTGTGTCACTAGCAATCCTGCCATTTTACAATTGGTGCCTCAGCCAAGTCATTGAAGGTGTGAATGATTGGCGTTCCCCAAGGCTCCGTACTCGGCCCCCTCCTCTTCATCATCTACATCCTCCCCCTTGGTCAGATACTCCGCCACTTCAACCTGGACTTCCACTGTTACGCCGATGACACCCAGATCTACCTCGGCACCAAATCCCCCCACAACCCCCCCCTCTCCCATATCAACTCCTGTTTATCAGCTATAAAAACCTGGATGCAACATAACTTCCTCAAACTCAACAGCGATAAGACAGAATTCCTCCTCATAGGCTCCAAAGCCACACTCAGCAAAATCAATAACCCCACTCTCACCATCGACGGCACCACTGTATCCCCATCTCCCCAGGCCCGCAACCTTGGCGTGATCTTTGATTCCACCCTCTCCCTTGAGCCTCACATCCGCCATGTCATTAAAACCTCCTTCTTTCATCTCCGCAACATCGCCAAACTCAGACCCTCTCTCACACCTCCCGTTGCTGAAAGACTCATCCATGCCTTCATCTCCTCCCGACTGGACTATTGCAACTCACTTCTCCTTGGCATCAGCTCCACCTACATCAACCGACTCCAACTGGTCCAGAACGCAGCCGCCCGACTCATCACCCACACCAAATCCTGGCATCACATCACTCCAGTCCTCAAACAACTTCACTGGCTTCCCATCTCCCACCAGATCACCTACAAAATTCTGATCATCACCTACAAAGCCCTCCACCATCTGGCCCCCCCATATCTCACTGACCTCCTCTCCCCCTACCAACCCTCACGGTCCCTCAGATCCACATCAGCCGGTCTCCTCTCCATCCACAAGTCCAACCTCCGCAGTTTTGTGGACAGAGCCTTCTCCAGGGCAGCTCCCAGGCTCTGGAACTCCCTCCCCCAACTGATCCGCAATTCCGTGTCCCTCACCATCTTCCAGTCCCGCCTCAAGACCGATCTCTTCACCTCTGCCTATCCTTAGCCCCACATCCCCCTCCCTTTTTCATCTGTGCATTAATTGCCTCATATTGTGTTTTGAATTGAATTCTGTCTTTACATTGTGTACTAGTCATGTCTCTACTATTTATTTCATTCCCCTTACATGTTTTTCCTCTACCTGCTAAATTTTTGTAAGGTGTCCTTGAGACTCTTGAAAGGCGCCCATAAATAAAATGTATTATAATTATTATTAATGATTGAGGTCCAGACCTTCCCACCATCTACAAGGACCACAGTCTCTATGTCTCTGCATGGACGCAGATTCAGCATTAAAAAAGTCTGGTGTTGTGGTCGGCACATGATATTTGGCCAGCCCACACATTCCCACCACCATCACCGATGTACAACACAATCCCACCTCCAAACAACGATGGAGATACCCACAGCCTCTCAGCAAGGCTTAATCTCCAGACTCAGGGCCTCTACAGCCAGGGGCATGGTTCACCATTGCAATGTTCAAGAAACATTTATACAGGTACATGGATAGGATAGAGGGATATGGGCCAGACGCAAAATGAGACTAGTGTAGATGGGACATGTGGGTCAGTGTGGGCAAGTTAGGCCAAAGGGCCCATTGTATGACTTTATAACGATGACCTTGATTTGGGAATTTAACTCTGACGCATTTAAAAGCCTAATAAGGGTCAAATTTAGACAGTAAATGGTGAAGGCCTGGCGTGTTGATGTACAAGGGACGGCTGACTTCATCTGTCTGCCCACTTCCACGCACCCACTAGGTAAATGACTCAACAACTGACCGCCTTCCCACACCTGGTCCCTTCTCGCCCCACCCCACGCCCCAAAGGACTCCTGACCACGACATACCCAGCAGCCCACCTTCCATCACTTCCCTGCCCACAGATGTGCTTACCATTGTCCATGTTCTCCAACAGGAATGTTTTCACAGCTCGTTTGAAGCTAAAAATGTTTTTTGCATTGGGTACTTCGTGGCCAGCGGTGAAAATCTTCTCATAGTGCAAACCATCCGGCAGCTCCTACAACAGAAAATCAAGCACACTAAGGCACAGCACAGGAGCGGGTAGCTACTTTAATGCAGAAATTAATGACTGAGGAAGGAGATGGAATTTAATCTGAGCAAATATGAAATATTGCACTTTGGGAAGTTGAATGCAAGGGGAAAATATACAATTGACGGGATGAACCTGAACAGCATTGATGTACAGAGGAATCTTTGGGTCCAAGTCCAACTTTTAAAAGTGGCAACACCTAGATAAAGTGGTAAAGACAGCATATGGTATGCTTGCCTTCTTGATTGGGGAAATGAATATGTCAGGATGTCATGATGCAGTAGGACTTTGGTTAGGCTGCATTTGGAGTATTACATGCAGTTTTGGATAGGCACATGGTTATGGAGGGATATGGATTGTGTGATGGCAGATAAGAGTTGGTCTTGGCATCATGTTCGGCATAGACATTGTGGGCAAAAGGGCCTGTTCCATCCTTCACTGTTCCATGTTCTGCAATCTGCACTGACAACGCTAGCTTTTACCCACCAGTTCACCACTGGTTTCACCAGAACACCGTTGCCTCTACACGCTGGCTGCCTTTCACCCTCTGAGCAACACAAACCCTCCCATACAGCCCTGGTCCACTGTGTCACCGATTGCAACACATTTCAGATTAAGCAAGAGCCACTGAACTCTCAGAGGGGAATGAGTCACTTCACCTTGAAAGAAAATGAAGATTATTTCTGGAGAAATGTGCAAGTTTTTTATTTGGTGGTGTGGAGGGAAATATGAAATGGAACTAAGTCGAGTTCGCATGTTATCCGTAACCGCGTGGGTTTTCTCCGGGTGCTCCAGCTTCTTCCCACATCGCAAAGACGTGCAGGCTTGCAGGTTAATTGGCCTCAGTAAGATTTCCCCTAGTGCTTTGTAGATGGATGAGAAAGTGGGATAACAAAACTAGTGTGGTTGTATTGATGGTCAGCCTAGACTTGGTGGGCTGAATGGCCTGTTTCGATGCTGTATCTCTAAACTAAATATCTAAAATAAAAGAGTAACAATATTGATTTTTTTTTAAAAGACAAAGTTAAGAATACAAAGTTAGATTGGAATTAGATATTATACTTGCAAAAGCGGGATCAAATCAAAATAAAACAGTCACCTGGGCAGTACTGGTGAAAAGCAAAGTTGCTCAGTAAGAAACGTGATCAGTCAGTACCTGTCAACAAGGAATAGTAATCCAGCTTCTGATGACTGAATTTGTTCCTACATTTCTGGCCACAGGCTTGACGTGGATCTATGCCCAGTCTTACCTCGGGGTCATAGTAACGCTTTGTGAAGGTGAGGTCAATGATCTTGCCCAGCTCCTCACTCTGCTCCTGGATCTGGTTCAAAAGATCCATCGGCGTGAAGACTTCACCGGGCAGCAGGCAGCTTGCAAACACCTGGAACAAGAAATTGGCATCAGTCAGTACGCACCTCGTGGGCTGAAGGGCCCGTTCCTGTGCTACATGTCCAAAACAAACTCCAAATACAGAGCTGCACTGAGAGTTACCGTAGCAGGCCAGCCCGACCACACGCACACAGACAGGAGACACACACACACACACGGACAGGAGACACACACACACACACACACACACACACAAACACAGACAGGAGACACAGACAGGAGACACAGACAGACAGAGACAGACAGAGACAGACAGACAGGGACAGACAGACAGAGACAGACAGACAGAGACAGACAGACAGACAGAGACAGACAGAGACAGACAGAGGCAGACAGATAACACACACACACAGACAGGAGACACACATACAGACACTAACCTTCTTCAGTGGAACTTTGAAGGCGATGAAGCGGGTCCCTCGGAGGCGCTGGCCGAGTGCTGCGTACTCCTGCCACCTGGAACCCAGCAGAAGGACATGTCAGGACGATTCCAGAATTTGAGTGCGGGTGGGGTGGGAGGGGATTTAGGGCGAGGGTAGGAACGGGTTGAGGGTGGGGAGAGGGTAGGGTGGAATGGGGAGGTGAAGTGGGTGGGGAGGAGAAAGGGGGAAGAGCGTGAGGGGGAAGAGTGTCAGAGGGAGTGTAGGTGGGGGGGAAGGCATGGGGGTTGGGGGAGGGAATGGGGGTCGGGGGTCGGGAATGGGGGTCGGCAGGCGGGGGGGAAATGGGGGTCGGGGAGGGGATGGGGTCGGGGGGGGAATGGGGTCGGAGGGGGAGGGGATGGGGGTCGGGGGGGGAGGGAATGGTAACTGGGGGAGGGAATGGGTGACGGGGGAGGGGGAGGGATGGGGTCGGTGGGGGGGACTGGATGGGAGCCGGGGGGATGGGAGCGGGGGGATGGGGGGCCGGGAGATGGGGGCCGGGGAGCGGGGATGGGGGCTGGGGGGGGGGGGGGGGATTCGGGGAGGGAAGGGGGATGGGGGACGGGGGGGGGGGGAGCGGGGATGGGGCTGGGGGGCGGGGGCGGGGGATGGGGTCACGGGGGGGGGGGGGGAGGGGATGGGGGACGGGGTGGGAGAGGGGATGGGGGCAGGGGGGCGGCGGAGGGCGGGGAGGGGGATGGGGGGAGGGGGCAGGGGGGTTGGGGAGCGGGGAGGGGGCGGGGGGGGGGGGGGGGGGGAGGGGGGGGGGGGGGGGGGAGCGGGGCGGGGGGGGGGTGAAGGGGGGGCATGCGGGGGATGGGGGGCGGGGAGGGATGGGGATAGCGGGGGGGGAGCGGGGATGGGGGGCGGGGGGGTGAGGCGAGGCTGGGATGGGAGGGGGGGGGGAGGGGATGGGGGAAGGGGGGGGGGGGGAGAGGGGATGGGGGCCGGGGCGGGGGAGGGGGGATGGGGAGCCGGGGGGGCGGGGATGAGGGGAGCGGGGGCGGAGCGGCGGCGGGGGGGGCGGGGGAGAGGGGGATGGGGAGCCGGGGGGGGGAGGCGGGGGAGGGGGGGGGGGGGGGGGGGGGAGAGGGGATGGGGGCCGGGGGCGGGGGTGGGAGGGGGAATGGGGGCGGGTAGAGGAGGGGGGAGGGGGGATGGGGGGGGAGGGGGGGAGGCGGGGATGAGGGGGGGGTGGGCGGAGCTGGGGGATGGGGGGGGGGGAGCGGGGATGGGGGGCGGGAGGGGGGGGGGAGGGGGATGGGGGTCGGGGATGGGAGCAGGGGGGGGGCGGAGGGGATGGAGCGGGCGATGGGGTCGGGGCGGGTAGCAGGGTGGGAGCGGGGATGGGGCGAGGGGGGTGGGAGCGGGGATGGGGGCCGGGAGAGGGGATGGGGGCCGGGGGGGGGGGGGCGGAGCGGGGATGGGGGCCGGGGGGGGAGGGGATGGGGGCAAGGGGGGGGTGGGGATGGGGGCCAAGGGGGGGGTGGGGATGGGGGCCGGGGGGGGGGAGGGGATGGGGGCCAAGGGGGGGAGGGTGATGGGGGCCGGGGGGGGAGGGGAGGGGGCAAGGGGGGGAGGGGAGGGGGCCGGGGGGGGAGGGTGATGGGGGCAAGGGGGGGGGGGGGTGGGGATGGGGGCAAGGGGGGGGAGGGGATGGGTGGCCGGGGGGGGAGGGGATGGGGGCCAAGGGGGGGAGGGGATGGGGGCCAAGGGGGGGGAGGGGATGGGGGCCAAGGGGGGGAGGGGATGGGGGCCAAGGGGGGGAGGGGATGGGGGCCAAGGGGGGGGAGGGGATGGGGGCCGGGGATGGGGGCCGGGGATGGGGGTGCAGGAGTAGGCTATTCGGCCTTTCGGGCCAGCACCGTCATTCACTGTGATCATGGCCGTTCCCGCCTTCTTCCTATATCCCTTGATTCCGCTATCTTTACAATAGACAATAGGTGCAGGAGTAGGCCATTTGGCCCTTCAAGTCAGCACCGCCATTCAATGTGATCACGGCTGATCATCCCCAACCAGTACCCCGTTCCTGCCTTCTCCCCATATCCCCTGGCTCCGCTATTTTTAAGAGCCCTATGTAGCTCGCTCTTGACAGCATCCAGAGAACCTGCCTCCACCGCCCTCTGAGGCAGAAAATTCCACAGACTCACCACTCTCTGTGAGAAAAAGTGTTTCCTCATCACCGTTCTAATGGCTTACTCCTTATTCTTAAACCGTGGCCCCTGGTTCTGGACTCCCCCAACATCGGGAACATGTTTCCTGCCTCTAGTGTGTCCAAGCCCTTAACAATCTTATATGTTTCAATGAGATATCCTCTCATCCTTCTGAACTCCAGAGTGTACAAGCCCAGCTGCTCCATTCTCTCAGCATATGACAGTCCCGCCATCCCGGGAATTAACCTTGTAAACCTACACTGCACTCCCTCAATAGCAAGAATGTCCTTCCTCAAATTAGGAGACCAAAACTGCACACAATACTCCAGGTGCTGTCTCACTAGGGTTCTGTACAACTGCAGAAGGACCTCTTTGCTCCTATATTCGATTCCTCTTGTTATAAAGGCCAACATGCCATTCGCTTTCTTCACTGCCTGCTGTACCTGCTTACTTTCATAGATTGATGTACAAGGACCCCCAGATCCCGTTGTACTTCCCCCTTTCCCAACTTGACGCAATTTAGATAGTAATCTGCCTTGTTTTTGCTACCAAAATGGATAACCTCACATTTATCCGCTTTAAACTTCATCCGCCATGCATCTGCCCACTCCCCCAACCTGTCCACGTCACCCTGCATTCTCATAGCATCCTCCTCACAGTTCACACTGCCACCCAGCTTTGTGTCATCTGCAAATTTGCTAATGTTACTTTGAATCCCTTCATCCAAATCATTCAATAGCTCTATCTAACTCTCTCTTGAAAACATCCAGAGAATTGGCCTCCACTGCCTTCTGAGGCAGAGAATTTCACAGATTCACAACTCTCTGGGTGAAAAAGTTTTTCGTCATCTCCGTGCTAAATGGCCAACTCCTTATTCTTAAACAGTGGTCCCTGGTTCTAGACTCCCCCAACATCGGGAACATGTTTCCTGCCTCTCGCGTGTCCGATCCCTTAATAATCTTATACGTTTAAATAAGATTCCCTCTCATCCTTCTAAATTCCAGTGTATGCAAGCCCAGTCGCTCCATTCTTTCACCATATGACAGTCCCGCCATTCCGGGAATTAACCTCGTGAACCTATGCTGCACTCCCTCAATAGCAAGAATGTCCTTCCTCAAATTAGGAGAACAAAACTGCACACTTTACTCAACAGGGCTTTTTTCGCTCCTATAGGGGGGTTGCACGTAAGGTCACTGGGTCATAAGGCTTGACACACGGAGCCGCTCAATCCATCCGTCACTTCCGGTATATGTTATTAATACAAGAAACGTGTACTTTCCTACATGTTAAAAACCGCCAAAATGTTGAATTTTTGCGCTGAAATAAATTGTGGGAGCTGGGCTAAGTGTGAGAGACATGTACCCAACTTCAGAATTCCAAAAGTGAAGCGAAATGAAGGTATAGAGAACCGAAAACTGAAGGGACAACAGCAGCTAAGGTGCTTGGTAAACATTGGCCGTGCAGATATCGGAATTGAAAATATTGGGAATTATCGCGTTTGCTCATTGCATTTCTTCAAGTAAGGCATTATTTGTGTTTTTTCTTGATTCCTTTGGTTTCTAAAAATTCTCAGAAGTGATAAATCTGGCTGTAAATTTTTCTTCAGATGTGTTTTCATTTTGTATGTAAAAACCCACTTGGGAACCATGGGCGATTAAAAAAAATTACAACCAGATTTATCACCTGAAACTTTTTAGATGCCAAAGGAATCAAGAAAAAACACAAATAATGCCTTAGTTGATGAAATGCAGTGAGCAAACGGCCAATGTTCACCAAGCACTCTGGCCGTTGTTGTCCCTTCAGTTCTCGCTTCTCTCTACCGTAATTTCTCCTCACTTTTGGAATTCTGAAGTAGGCTAAATGTCTCACACGCTTATCCCGATTTCCATAATTATTTACAGCGCAAAAATTGACAATTTCAGCGGGTTTTTACGGTCCACTACGTTGGAAACAATGGTAAGTGCCTACCTGCAGTTCATCGTGTGTGCTCCATTTGGAGTAGCATAGCAACAGTACGGGTCATGGGTCGTGACCCGACTGCCGTGAAACCTCCCTATACTCAACTCTTGTTATGAAGGCCAACATGCCATTAACTTTCTTCACTGCCTGCTGGACCTGCATGCTTACTTTCAGTGACTGATGAACAAGGACACCCAGGTCTCGTTGTACTTCCCCTTTTCCTAACTTGACACTATTCAGATAATAATCTGCCTTCCTGCACTTGCCATCAAAGTGGATAACCTCACATTTATCCACATTAAACTGTATCTGCCATGCATCTATCCACTCACCCAACCTGTCCAAGTCACCCTGCATCCTCATTGTATCCTCCTCACAGTTCACACTGCCACCCAGCTTTGTGTCATTTGCAAATTTGCTAATGTTACTTTTAATCCCTTCACTTTAAAGGAGACGAGGGTAGAGAGGGAGGGGTGAGGGTATGTTGGTGGGGATTGATGAAGGTGGGGGAGTTGATGAGGGTGGGGAGGGAGGGGGGGGGGTGGATTTGATGAGAGGGGGGGGGTGGATTTGATGAGAGTGGGGGGAGGGGGAGTTGATGAGGGTGGGATGTGGGTGGGGGGGATGAGGGTGGGGGGAGGGGGAGTTGATGAGGGTGGGGGGGATGAGGGTGGGAGAGGATGAGGGTTGGGGAAGTTGATGAGGGTTGATGTGGGTGGGGGGGGGTGATGAGGGTTGGGGAAGTTGCTGAGGGTTGATGTGGGTGGGGGGGATGAGGGTGGGTGGGGGGAGAGGATGAGGGTTGGGGAAGTTGATGAGGGTTGATGGGGGGGGTGTGGGTGGGGGGATGAGGGTTGATGTGGGTGGGGATGATGAGGGTGGATGGGGGGAGTTGATGAGGGTGGGGGGGATGAGGGTGGGAGAGGATGAGGGTTGGGGAAGTTGATGAGGGTTGATGTTGGTGGGGGGGGGGTGAGGGTTGGTGGGGGGAGATGTTGAGGGTTGGGGAAGTTGATGAGGGTTGATGGGGGGGGTGTGGGTGGGGGGATGAGGGTTGATGTGGGTGGGGGTGATGAGGGTGGGTGGGGGAGAGGATGAGGGTTGGGGAAGTTGATGAGGGTTGATGGGGGGGGGGTGTGGGTGGGTAATGGATGGTGGAGGAGGGTGGGAAGGGGCCGGGGTCTGGCCACCGCCTCACCTGTCGGGGACGCGTCCCCGGCGGCCACCACCACCACCATCAGCAGGAGCCCCGCCGCTGCCCGGCCGCGCCGACATCGCCCTCCGCACGACCAACGCGACCAGGCCGCCGCGCAGCATCGCGCAGGCGCGGAAGAGTGACGCATTCCGGAAGAGGACGTGCCCACGCCACGTGATGGATTGCAATGCATCGCCATGTTTGTTATGGGCAACCTGTTGCGCGTCATATTAATGACAGGAAGTAACCGTGCGCCATCTTTGCTTCGGGCAGCAGATCTGGGGACAATCACAGGCATTAAAAAAATGCAACTGCTGGAAACCTGAAATAAAAATAAAATAACACCAGAGAAACAAGGTACTCCAACTTTATGTCTATCGGAGAAAATACAGATCTGATTTGGAAAGTGATGGAGTAACTCAGCAGGTCAGGCAGCATCTCTGGAGACATGTACTGTATAGGGTGATTTCACGAAAGGTCACTGGAGCGTAGTTCCGCACCCACGTGACCCGCAAATTTTAACTGGGGGACAAGCGTCACTTCCGGTGCATGTTAGTGAATGGGAAAACACGCACTTTCACACCCGTTAAAAACATCGAAAACGGCCAGTTTTTGAGCTGCAATTTACTGTGCCAGTCGGGGTGACCGTGAGGAACAGCTACCTAAATTTACAGTCCAAAAGAAAGATAGAAACTAAGGTAAATTCAAGAGGGAGCTGAAGGTGTCAAAACAGCGGAAGTTGATTGCGGACATTTGCCGTGGAGATTTAAAGATCGAAAATATCGGGAATTATCGCGTTTGCTCGCTGCATTTCATCAAAAGTGGCATTATTGACTTTTTATCTTTATTCATTTGTTATATGAAAAGTTTTAAAAGTGAAAAATCCGTCAGTAAAATTGCAAAATCGCCCATGGTTCTCAGGTGGGTTTTAACATGCAAAATGAAAACGCTTCTGAAACCCACCTGAGAACCATGGGCGATTTTGCAATTTTACTGACGGATTTTTCACTTGTAAAACTTTTCATATAACAAATGAATAAAGATAAAAAGTCAATAATGCCACTTTTGATGAAATGCAGCGAGCAAACGCGATAATTCCCGATATTTTCGATCTTTAAATCTCCACGGCAAATGTCCGCTAGCTCTTCCGCTGTTTTGACACCTTCAGCTCCCTCTTGAATTTACCTTAGTTTCTATCTTTATTTTGGACTGTAAATTTAGGTAGCTGTTCCTCACGGTCACCCCGGCTGGCACAGTAAATTGCAGCTCAAAAACTGGCTGTTTTCGATGTTTTTAACGGGTGTGAAAGTGCGTGTTTTCCCATTCACTAACATGTACCGGAAGTGACGCATGTACTCCAGTTAAATTTTGCGGTCACGTGGGTGCGGACCTACGCTCCAGTGACCTTTCGTGAAATCACCCTATAGGTGGTGTTTTGGTTCGAGGCCCTTTCAGGGCTGCCAACTCTCACGCATTAAGTGTGAGACTCACGCATTTCGACAAATTCTCACGCTCTCACGCTGATCACAAATTTCTCATGCTCTGTCGTGAGAAATTCTGTGATCAACAAGAATTTCAAAACTCATATCGAGTGCATGGGCCGCAGGTGTTGGAGAGCCGGGGCTGAGGGAGGGATGGAAGCAGAAGTTGCAGTGGGGACTGTTGTGGACGGGGCGCCGGGGCTGGCGAGTTGCTCGCTGCAGCTCCAGCCATGGAGCAGCCTCAGTGCAAGAATCCCGAGCCGTCAGAGGCGTCAAAACCGTTGCGTCGCTGCCGTGGGAGTCTCTGTGCCGAATTTGCCCTGGTGACTGGCATGGACCAGGCAGCATCTCTGGAGAGAAGGAATGGGTGACGTTTCTGGTCGTGAACCTTCCAAGGGTCTCGACCCAAAACCTTTAGAAGGGCCTCGACCAGAAACGTCACCCATTCCTTCTCTCCAGAGATGCTGCGTGTCCCACTGAGTTGCTCCAGCATTTTGTGTCTCTCTTCGGTTTAAACCAGCATCTGCAGTTCCTTCTCACACAATGAGACCCAACAAAACTACGTTGAAGCTAGTACCACTCGGGTGGTGGAGGGACGGAGAGAGAGAGGATGTTAAAGAAATCGATATTCATACTCAATCGGGGAAATTAGTTGATATCTGTCTTTAAATTGATATTTTGTTCATCTTTGACTCAGAACTGCTGTAGGTTTGAGAGCAACAGCAGCAGGAGCTGAGCAAGAGATACGACTGATTGGCTCTAGCCCAAGTGGGAGGAGAGAAGTGAAAACAGTTAAAGTAAAGGCCAAGGACAGGCAGACTTGACTCAGAACTGCTGTAGGTTTGGGAGCAACAGCAGCAGGAGCTGAGCAAGAGATACGACTGATTGGCTCTAGCCCAAGTGGGAGGAGAGAAGTGAAAACAGTTAAAGTAAAGGCCAAGGACAGGCAGACTTGACTCAGAACTGCTGTAGTATTTGGGAGCAACAGCAGCAGGAGCTGTGCAAGAGATACGACTGATTGGCTCTAGCCCAAGTGGGAGGAGAGAAGTGAGTCAGTGCTGGGAAAACAGTTGAAAACTGAGGAATTTGGTTTGTAAATTGGTAAATCAGGCAATTTATCAGTCAATTTAAGCAAGACTGCTCATAGCGAGCGGCAGTGAGTGAGCGGCCTTGTGAGGGAAGTGCCCTGTGAGAAAAGTGTGAGTCTTTGGCTCGAGAGTCTTCGGAGACGAAAGAAGGAAATGTCAGGCAAGCTGATTCAGTGCGATGCTTGCAGTGTGTGGGAGGTCAAGGACACCGCTAGTGCCTCTGGCTGCTACAAATGCGAGAAGTGCATCCAGGTAGAGCTCCTGAAGGGCCGTGTTGGGGAACTGGAGAAGCAAGTGGATGACCTCCGGTTCGTCCGAGAAACGGAGTCGTTCCTCGACAAGTCCTACAGTACGATTGTTACACCTAAGGTACTGGAAGAGAGAAGATGGGAGACAGTGAGAATGGGAGGGAAGCATGGAATGCCAACGACCCCGGGTGTTGTACCTCTTGTGAACAGGTTCATCCACTTAGAAGCTTAGGGACAGAAGAGGTGTTTAAACTGGGCAACGGACTGGCTTGTGATGCGTATAGGGCTGTTGAGCCAAAACCAAAAAGGCCTAAGGCAGGCAACGCCATTGTAGTGGGAGACTCCATTGTGAGAGGTACGGACAGGGGTTTCTGCGGCAACAGACGGGATGCGAGGATGGTGTGCTGCCTTCCTGGTGCCAGGATCCAGGATGTCACGGACAGAGTGCAGAAAATCCTCAAGGGCGAAGGTGAACATCCGGAAGTGGTAGTGCATGTCGGCACAAACGATGTCGGAAAGAAGGGGATGAATATTCTGCAGCGTGACTTTAGAGAGCTCGGAAAAAATGCTGAAAAGCAGGACCTCCAGGGTTGTTATCTCCGGTTTGCTTCCAGTTCCTCGTGCTGACGAGAGCAGGAACAGGGAGATACGGGACCTGAACGTGTGGCTGAGGAACTGGTGCACGGGGCAGGGATTTAGATTCTTAGATCACTGGGATCTGTTTTGGGGTAAGGGGGAACTGTACAAAAGGGACGGATTGCATCTTAACAGGTGTGGGACCAGCATTCTGGCAGGCAGGTTTGCCACTGCTACACGGGTGGTTTTAAACTGAATAAGGGGGGTGGGGTGTCGAATGGGATAGTGGAGGATGGAGTTAAAGGGAAAGGGTTTCTTAAATGTGTGAGCGTAGAGACAGAGGGGTGTAAAATGAGGGTAGAAGCAATAGGTAGCAAGGTGAAAAGTAAAAGTGGCAGGCAGACAAAACCAGGGCAAAAATCAGAAAGGGCCACTTTTCAACATAATTGTATAAGGGGTAAGAGTGTTGTAAAAACAAGCCTGAAGGCTTTGTGTCTCAATGCAAGGAGCATTCGTAATAAGGTGGATGAGTTGAATGTGCAGATAGCTATTAATGACTATGATATAGTTGGGATCACGGAGACATGGCTCCAAGGTGACCAAGGCTGGGAGCTGAACATCCAGGGATATTCAATATTCAGGAGGGATAGAGAGAAAGAAAAAGGAGGTGGGGTAGCGTTGCTGATTAGAGAGGAGATTAACGCAATGGAAAGGAAGGACATTAATATGGAGGATGTGGAATCGGTATGGGTAGAGCTGCGAAACACTAAGGGGCAGAAAACGCTGGTGGGTGTTGTGTACAGGCCACCTAACAGTAGTAGTGAAGTTGGAGATGGTATCAAACAGGAAATTAGAAATGCGTGCGACAAAGGCAAAACAGTTATAATGGGTGACTTCAATCTACATATAGATTGGGTGAATCAAATTGGCAGGGGTGCTGAGGAAGAGGATTTCTTGGAATGTATGCGGGATAGTTATCTAAATCAACATGTAGAGGAACCAACGAGAGAGCAGGCTATTTTAGACTGGGTATTGAGTAATGAGGAAGGGTTAGTTAGCAGTCTTGTTGTACGTGCCCTCTTGGGCAAGAGTGACCATAATATGGTTGAGTTCTTCATTAGGATGGAGAGTGACATTGTTAATTCAGAAACAACGGTTCTGAACTTAAAGAAAGGTAACTTTGAGGGTATGAGACGTGAATTGGCCAAGATTGACTGGCAATTAGTTCTAAAAGGGTTGACGGTGGATATGCATTGGAAGGTATTTAAAGACTGCATGGATGAACTACAAAAATTGTTCATCCCAGTTTGGCAAAAGAATAAATCAGTGAAGGTAGTGCATCCGTGGATAACAAGGGAAATCAGGGATGGTATCAAAGCAAAAGATGATGCGTACAAATTAGCCAGAAAAAGCAGCATACCAGAGGACTGGGAGAAATTCAGAGACCAGCAGAGGAGGACAAAGGGCTTAATTAGGAAAGGGAAAATAGATTATGAAAGAAAACTGGCAGTGAACATAAAAACTGACTGCAAAAGTTTTTATAGATATGTGAAGAGAAAGAGATTAGTTAAAACAAATGTAGGTCCCTTGCAGTCAGAAACAGGTGAGTTGATCATGGGGAACAAGGATATGGCGGACCAATTGAATAACTACTTTGGTTCCGTCTTCACTAAGGAAGACATAAATAATCTGCCGGAAATAGCAGGGGACCGCGGGTCAAAGGAGATAGAGGAACTAAGTGAAATCCAGGTTAGTCGGGAAGTGGTGTTGGGTAAATTGAATGGATTAAAGGCCGATAAATCACCAGGGCCAGATAGGCTGCATCCCAGAGTACTTAAGGAAGTAGCTCCAGAAATAGTGGATGCATTAGTGATAATTTTTCAAAACTCTTCAGATTCTGGAGTAGTTCCTGAGGATTGGAGGGTAGCAAACGTAACCCCACATTTTAAGAAGGGAGGGAGAGAAAAACGGGGAATTACAGACCAGTTAGTCTAACATCGGTAGTGGGGAAACTGCTAGAGTCAGATATTAAAGATGGGATAGCAGCACATTTGGAAAATGGTGAAATCATTGGACAAAGTCAGCATGGATTTACGAAAGGTAAAAATCATGTCTGACGAATCTTATAGAATTTTTCGAGGATGTAACTAGTAGAGTGGATAGGGGAGAACCAGTGGATGTGTTGTATCTGGACTTTCAGAAGGCTTTCGACAAGGTCCCACATAAGAAATTAGTATACAAACTTAAAGCACACGGTATTGGGGGTTCAGTATTGATGTGGATAGAGAACTGGCTGACAAACAGGAAGCAAAGAGTAGGAGTAAACGGGTCCTTTTCACAATGGCAGGCAGTGACTAGTGGGGTACCGCAAGGCTCAGTGCTGGGACCCCAGCTATTTACAATTTATATTAATGATCTGGATGAGGGAATTGAAGGCAACATCTCCAAGTTTGCGGATGACACTAAGCTGGGGGGCAGTGTTAGCTGTGAGGAGGATGCTAGGAGACTGCAAGGTGACTTGAATAGGCTGGGTGAGTGGGCAAATGTTTGGCAGTTGCAGTATAATGTGCATAAATGTGAGGTTATCCACTTTGGTGGCAAAAACAGGAAAGCAGACTATTATCTAAATGGTGGCCGATTAGGAAAAGGGGAGATGCAGTGAGACCTGGGTGTCATGGTACACCAGTCATTGAAAGTAGGCATGCAGGTGCAGCAGGCAGTGAAGAAAGCGAATGGTATGTTAGCTTTCATAGCAAAAGGATTTGAGTATAGGAGCAGGGAGGTTCTACTGCAGTTGTACAGGGTCTTGGTGAGACCACACCTGGAGTATTGCGTACAGTTTTGGTCTCCAAATCTGAGGAAGGACATTATAGCCATAGAGGGAGTGCAGATAAGGTTCATCAGACTGATTCCTGGGATGTCAGGACTTTCATATGAAGAAAGACTGGATAGACTTGGCTTATACTCGCTAGAATTTAGGAGATTGAGAGGGGATCTTATAGAAACGTACAAAATTCTTATGGGGTTGGACAGGCTAGATGCAGGAAGATTGTTCCCGATGTTGGGGAAGTCCAGGACAAGGGGTCACAGCTTAAGGATAAGGGGGAAATCCTTTAGGACCGAGATGAGAAGAAACATTTTCACACAGAGAGTGGTGAATCTCTGGAACTCTCTGCCACAGAGGGTAGTTGAGGCCAGTTCATTGGCTATATTTAAGAGGGAGTTAGATGTGGCCCTTGTGGCTAAAGGGATCAGGGGGTATGGAGAGAAGGCAGGTACGGGATACTGAGTTGGATGATCAGCCATGATCATATTGAATGGCGGTGCAGGCTGGAAGGGCCGAATGGCCTACTCCTGCACCTATTTTCTATGTATCTATGTATCTATGAAGTGCTATGCTTTGGATCTTGGTCAGTTCCTTCTCTCCTCCATACTTTGCTCTTCACTCTGATATGTTAATCTTCATCTCATCCGTCCACAAGACCTTTTCCAGAACTGTGGTTGCTCTTTTAAATACTTCTTGGTAAACTGTAACCCGGCCATCCTATTTTTGCAGCTAACCAGTGGTTTGCCTCTTGCAGTATAGCCTGTGTATTTCTGTTCATGGGGCCTTCTGCAGACAGTGGTCATTGACAATTCCCCATCTGACCTATGAAGAGTGTTTCTGATCTGTCGGGTAGGTGTTTGGGAATTTTTATTATAGAGAGAATTCTGTCATCAGCTGTGGAGGTCTTCCTTGACATACCAGTCCCTTTGTAATTAGTAAGCTCATCGGTGCTCTCTTTCTTCTTAATGATGTTCCAAACAGTTGATTTTAGTAAGCCTAAGATTTGGCTGTTGTCTTTAACAGTTTTATTCTTGTTTCTCAGTCTCATAATGGCTTCTTTGACTTTCATTGGCACAATTTGGTCCTCATGTTGATAAACAGCAATAAAAGTTTCCAATGGTGCTGGAAAGACTAGGTGCTGAGAGCTGTCTTATACCTGCATTAAGAAGGCATTTAAACACACCTGGGCAATTACAGACGCCTGTGAAGCCATGTGTCCCAAACATTATGGTGCCCTGAAATGGGGGAACTATGTATAAACACAGCTGTAATTTCTACATAGTGAAACTAAAATGTATAAAAATAGCCGTTAATAAAATCTGACAATGTGCACTTTAACCACATGTGATTTTTTTCTATTACAAATCTCAAATTGTGGAGCACAGAGGCAAATAAATAAATGATGGGTCTTTGTCCCAAATATTATGGAGGGCACTACTTTTAAATTTCCAGTTCAATACAATGTGAAAAGATAAAACGGTTACTGTACCTAAATCTCATGGGCTAGGTCACATTGCAAATTACACATCTCTGCCAGCTTCTTAGATCCTCCATTGAAACTTTCTTGCAGCAATCCTTCCCAACTGTGTGTGAATTTAAGGCATCCAAAACTGAGCTTGTGTGTCAATGGTCGATAATCCTTATTTTGTGTGTTCAAAGTCATCCACGTAAGAACCACATAGATAAATATAAAACATACCTGGGGAAATAAGTAGGAGGAGTTACTGAATCCAAGAGTGAAATATTGGCTGGGAATTTGATATCCTGTTATGTTACCAGGTGACGTGGAAGAAAACTGGTGCAATGAAACAAACCAAAGATGAAACTATCAGTTGGTCACAATAGCTACACGTGGAATCATTCCATCACCAATCACTACTCACTTCCATTCTTGTTAGGGGAATATTATGGCCAATTTTCTATCCCTTTCTCACAAATGTTCACAGTTGCTGGGAGTAAAACTCCACGAGTCAAATATTCTCTTGTTCCAGCGTAACAAGTTCCTGGTGGCGGCGCGACTCGTTGCAGTGGCTCCTACAGCCTGTCTGTCTTTTTTTTATTTTTGTCTAGTTAAATGTAGTGTTTGTGTTTTTTTAAGCTTGGTTTTAAATGTGTATATGTGGGGGGGCGGGGGGGGGGGGGGGGGGGGGGGGGAGGGGGGTAACCGTTTTTAAAATCTCTTCCCTGCATGGAGACCCGACCTTTTCCCTGTCGGGTCTCCGTTGTCGTTGGGGCCTAGCACCGTGGAGCGGCCTCCACCCTGAACGACCCGGGGGCTCGGGAGACTGCGAGCTGCGGACTACTCACCATCGTGGGGCTGGCCGGCCTCGGTGCGTGGGGAGCGGTGGTGATTCGCTGCTGCGACTCGACTCCTGGGGCTCGGAGGCTCCAGCAACGCAGCCGCAGGTCCGGTGGACTAGGACATCGGGAGCTCGCGGGTCCGGGGGGAGAGAGAGACCGCTTCCCGGAGCTCCCGCAACGCGACTTCTCCAGCCCGTGTCGCGGGGTTGGAACGACCCGGACCGGGACCGTACATCACCTGGTGCGGCTTCATGGCCGTGGGACTCACCATCGCACGCTGGGGCTCCGACCTTGTACTTTCAAACCGGGAGTGGGGCCGTAAATCGCCCCGCGCGGCCTAAAATGGCCGTGGGACTTATCATCACCCGCCTGGAGCTTGGACATCGGGAGAGAAATTGAGATCAGGGGAGAGAAAAGACTTTGCCTTCCATCACAGTGGGTTCACTGTGATGGATGTTTGTGTGAACTTAATTGTGTGTATGTCTGTAGGACATTGTTTTTGTTTGTATGGCTGTGGAAACAAAATTTCGTTTGAGTCTCATTGGGGCTCAAATGACAATAAATTTGTATTGTATTATTATTAACTCATTGTGTCATCGGTCACAGGAGCAAAATACATAAACAGCCGACTTTGGAGAGCTGAAACTAAAAACAAAACGTTCTAGAAACACTCAGTAGAACAAACATCCTCTGTAAAGAGACTTAAGAATGACAACTTAAGCCTAATGACAACTTGACCTTTCAATCTTTGACATCTGTTACGATTGTGGGTGAATTTAATGCCAGGTTTAAAGTTACCATGTGTAAGACCCATTGGCCAATCCTGCATTTTTTGAATCTGCTTAAACCACATGTTTAGCAGCATATCTTAAATAAAATTGGAAAATGCTGGAAATACATTGTCAGGTCAGGTAGCCTCTTGTGGAAAGAGAAACGGAATTAAGGAAGGGTTTAGTTACATTGGATTCATGGTCAGCGCAGACATGGTCCAATGGTTCTTTATTGTCACGTATGCACAGCACAGTGACATTATTTTGCAAAACCCACAAATTTGGCATGTTTAAAATTCCAAAAAAAACACGTACAGTCCAAAGTTCAATCCACATGTTGGAAATTCTGGAGCACCTCCAATTCTGGAAGTCTGCAGGCCCGCGACCCGACGTCCCTCTCCTCTGCCGACCACCCGTGTCCGGGGAGGGCACCAAGTCCATGCTGACCATCGATCACCTGTTCACACTAGTTCTGTTATCCCACTTTTGCATTCACTGCCTACACACCAGGGGCAATTTATAGAGGCCAATTAACTGACAAATCCGCACTTCTTTAAGATGTTGGAGGAAATTGGAGTATCTGGAGGGAATCAATGTGGTCACAACTAGAATGTGCAAACTCTACAGAGGCAGCAGCACTTGGGGCAAGGATCAAACCAGGTCTCTGATCCTGTGGGACAGCGGCTCTACCAGCAGTGTACTGTGCTGCAATGGGATGCTGAGCACATCTTTAACCCTGTTCTTTTCTATTTCTGGTAATCTCTTACTGTGATTGAGGTCAGAATAAACATGCTGCTCCACTGAACCACACTAAGTTGCTTCACCTTTTGCAGGAAACTATGTAATGGGAACCAGACACATGTCCCCTTCTCTCGGTATAATTTTCCACTCGTATGAAAGTTATGAACTATTAATATGGTTCCCAGTTAATATGATCTACAGCTGCCTCAGTTCTAGTCTGTGTGTTGACCTGCTGTTGTGCCTCCAATAATCAACTTCATTATCAGGTCTTTGTAAATTGAATGAACATGCATTTGCCTGCTCACTCTGCCAATCCTGTATTGTTCCATTGTAGACAAACAACATTTAATCCGCTGCTTATTCACCTGCTTCCTATTGTTGCTATGGAGCGAAGGAAATAGGCAACATTGCCTATTTCCTTCGGGTCTGAAGAAGGGTTTCGGCCCGAAACGGTGTCTATTTCCTTCGCTCCATAGATGCTGCTGCACCCGCTGAGTTTCTCCAGCACTTTTGTCTACCTTCGATTTTCCAGCATCTGCTGTTCCTTCTTGAACATCCTATTGTTGCTAATTCTATTGATTTTTCCACTGGGGTTCTGGATCCGCTGGGATGTATTATCGATCGGTATCGATTAGCAAGATCTTTCAACTGAAATCTGCATCAAGCCTGCATCAAGCATCAAGGATGATGCTACCCCGCCTATCACAAGTAGTGACTTGGCAGCCAATATCATCACAGACCCACACCACCCACTCATTTTGCTCCTATCATTGGGAAGAAACGTGTATTGCATTTACAGGCATTTACAGGCCTGTAATGCAGCGGCAAAGAAGAATTTCATTCTTCTGTTGTTCGTACACAAGACAATTAAACACTCTTGATTTGCTTGATTATTCCTTGGTTCTCTGTTTCACATTGAAGCACTTCTGGCTATGTGTCCGTTGAATCATTCCATCAAACAGCTTCAGGACTCAATCACTCTCTGCAACTCTCTAAAGACTGGGCCATTAGTCATTTGCTCTGAAGCTTTGAGATTAACTCTATCCAACCAAGGGACTTTTACATTTGAAACCAGACTTTTGCTTATTTTTCCATATTCTGAAGACAACCACTCATATTAACATCTCATATTAACTTTCTTCATGCCCCCATCACTGGAAGGCCCAACATGGCCACTCATTTTAGCTGCTTTCCAGACCAGCATTTCAGGATCCTGAGCTTAGCTACCAATCTCATGCTTAGGAACATCTGGCATTGATACTGTTTTATACCTCCACAGAATCAACAATGTCAGAACTCACAAAGTAGTGGAATCATACAGCTTAAAAACATGCATTTTGGTCAACCGTGTGCACTATGTCCACTATTCTACACCCTGACCAATGAAGGCAATGTATTCTGTATGGCGTCATAACTGTTTATCTACCTATGCTGCCACCTTTCGTAATCCTTGGATTTGTACTCAAGCTCACATATTCACACAATATTCCCTGTGGCACCTCCTATTCATTGTGTATGTCCTAATCTTACTTGTCTCCACAAAATGCATCACTTCATACTTATCGGGACCAAATTCTGTCTGCCATTACTCTATTCATCTTACCAACTCATCAATGTCAGTCTTTAGCCTAAAACACCCTCACTGCCAACACCAATCACCAATTTATGTGTCATCTGTAAACTTTCTACATTAAAACTCATAATGCCGCACTCTCTAGACTTTGGCGGTGCTAACTGACAGATTTTTCAAACTATTGTGTAATTCCTATTAATATCAACAGCAACAAAACAAAACTTGTTTAGATGCTACCAAGTTCAAGTTCATGTTTGCTTTAATTGTCACCACACATTAAGGTACAGTGGAATTTGAGTCACACAGCCATACTAAGTGAAAAGAACACAATACACACATAGAATAAAATTTAACATAAACATCCACCACAGTGGAATCAACATTCCTCACTGTGAAGGAAGGCGATAAAGTTTAGCCATCTTCCTCCCATGGTCGGGGCCTTTAAACCCTCCACAGTCGCCGCTAAAGACAGTCCGATGTTCAGGCTCTCCTGCGGCCTGGAGTTCCCGAGTCGGCCGCTTCTTACCGGAGACCGCGGCTTCACTGAGTTAAAAATCCACAGGCCCCGCAGTCAGAGCATTTCTTCTGGTGATCCTCGGCAAAGGATGTTAAAGTCTGATGTTAAAGTCTTTGCCTCGCCTGCGGTTTGAAGCTCCAGAGGGGTCTCCAGGAAAGGCCGCACCACTCCAGTTGTTAGGCCGTGGTGGGGCAGGGGTGGGGGGGGGGGGGCAGAGATGAGACACTGAGAAGGTCGCATCTCCGTCGAGGTAAGTGACTGAAAAAAGTTTCCCCCTATTTCCCCCCCCTCCCCCAACATAAACTAACCAAGTAGCATTGAAACACACATTTAAAACTTACTTAAAATAATTAAAACAGAGAAGGGACATGACAGACTGCTGGCGATTGTTTTATTATACCACATGCTATAATAAAATTTCCAGCAAGCCATTTATGTGCCAAGAAAATGTGGGAATCAGGACACCAATGTGTTTAAAGGAGTATATGGAAAGACGTCTCATAAGTTTAAGAAGAGTGCGGAAACTGAGGCTATGGTGAGTTTAATGACAACACAAAAAATTGGCTCTGAAAATCTAAAGGAAATGCCGGAACCAAGTCTTCGATGGGTTTAAAGGGAGCCTGTGAAACAAGGCCCAGCTGAGTTCAAACAGAGTTCAGTTATTTCTGAACAATTGATAACGAATTATCAGAAATTTATCTTATTTATGCCTCCTATATTTATATCCAAATGATCAATAAAACAAAAAGTTAGGGTTGCACCACCGATCCACTGGTAAATCACTCGTAATCGGCTTCCAGTCAGAAAACAACCTCCACCCTCACCCTCTGCATCCTATTACAGCCAACTTAGATCCACAAATGTACTCTCAATGCAAGCTCTTTGGATCTGCCTGCAGTCAGAGCTCATCTATGTGCTTTGTTATCGACCACAATGCAGATTCTGAAGAATGTATGCATACCACTGTTTGGACAGACAAAGCAGTTTGCAAAGGTCTCTGCCATGCAAGCAATTTGAAAGCTAACACTCTTATCATTTTTGCAAAGGAAATTGAATGCGAAGGTAGGACAAGTCCTTCAGACATATACAGGCTGCCAACTCTCACGCTTTGAGCTTGAGACTCACGCCCTCAAGCAAACTCTCACGCCCTCACGTTGATCAGAAATTTCTTACGCTCAGTGGTGAGAAATTTTATGATCAACGAAAATTTCAAAACTCGGATAAACTGCATGGTCCGCGGGTGTTGGAGAGCAGGGGCTGCGGGAGGGATGGGAGCAGAACCAGCAGCGGGAACAGATGCGGGGAGCCGGGAATGGTGAGTGTTTGCGGCGCTGTCGAGTGTTTGCGGGGCTGATGAATCGCTTGCTGCAGCTCTGGCCATGGAGCACTCCGGACAGTGCAAGTGTCCCGGGCCATCGGAGCCGTCGGAAGCGCTGCTGCCGCGAGAGACTCTGTGCCAAAGGGACAGACTCTCAAAGGGAAGTGGAGAGAGAGAGGGGGGAAGGAGACAGAGATAGAGTGGGGGGAGAGAGAGAGAGGTGGGGGAGAGGAGAGAGAGGGGAGAGAGCGAGGGGGCGTGAATGGAGAGAGAGAAGAGGAAGGGGGGAGGAAGAGGTAGGAGAGAGAGAGGAGGAGAGTGAGGTGGGAGAGGGGGGAAGAGAGAGGGAAGAGAGAGAGGGATGAGAGGGAAGAAAGAAGGAAGAGAGGGGTGGAGAGGGAGGAGAGGGTAGGATAGAATGGGAGAGAGGGGGAAGAGAGAGGGGAGAGAGGGGGAAAGAGAGAGGTGGGGGGGGCAAAGAGAAAGAGGATATAGAGACAGAGGAGAAAGAGAGAGGGGAGAGAGAGCCAGGGGGAGAGTGAGGTGGGAGGGAGAAATGGGGGAGAGAGGGAGAGAGAGAGGGGTGGGAAGAGAGAGAGGTGAGAGAGGAGACAGAGAGGAGGGGAGAGTGTGTAGAGAGGGAGACGAGAGGAGAGATAGAGAGGGGAGGGAGAAAGAGAGAGGGGGGGAGAGAGGGAGGCAGAGAGAAGAGGGGGAGAGAGAAGAAAGAAAGGGGGAGAGAGATAGGGGGAGAGAGAGTTAGGGGAAAGAGGGGAGAGAGAGTTTGGGGAGAGAGAGAGTTAAGGGAAAGAGAGGGGAGAGAGAGTTAGGGGAAGAGAGGGGAGAGAGTTAGGGGAAAGAGAAGGGAGAGAGGGAGAGAGGGGAGGGGGGGGGGAAGAGAGGAGAGAGGAGTGCCGCTGCCGTGAGAGTCTCTGTGCCAAATTCGCCCAGGTGACCGGCATGGATCAGGCTGCGGCTCGGTGCATCCTGGAGGACAACCAGTGGCTGCTGGAAGTAACTACCAAGCACTGGGTAGATACGGTGGAAGATAGTGGACTTCAAATGGGGGTGGTTGGTGAAAGCATCCTGCTTGCCTGCTAGATTTTCATTTACTGTAACTGCAGGAAAAATTTTCCCGATGTTGGGGGCGTTCAGAACCATGGGTCACAGTTTAAGAATAAAAGGGGGGCCAGTTAGGACTGAGTTGAGGACAAACTTTCTTCACGTAGAGAGTTGTGAATCTGTGGAATTCTCTGCCACAGAAGGCAGTGCAGGCCAATTCACTGGATGTTTTCAAGAGAGAGTTACATTTAGTTCTTGGGGCTAACGACATCAAGGGATATGGGGAAAAAACAGGAAAGAGGTACTGATTTTAGATGAATAGCCATGATCATATTGAATGGCAGTGCTGGCTCGAAGGGCCGATGGCCTATTTTCTGCACCTATTTTCTATGTTTCTATGCTTGAGTATATGGCAATAAAACTCGATCACTTGATTTTGAAGCATTTATGCATGGTGGAGGTATAATGTAGTCATAGAGTGATACAGTGTGAAAACAGGCCCTTCGGTGCAACTTGCCCACACCCGCCAACATGTCCCAGCTACGCTACCTGCTTTTGGTCCATACCTCCAAACCTGTCCTATCCATGTATCAGTCTAACTTGTTCTTAAATGTTGGGATGGCCCCTGCCTCAACTACCTCCTCTGGCAGCTTGTTCCAGACACCCATCACCCTTTGTGTGGATAATGTTACCCCTTAAAAAGTTACCTCTTAAAAATACTTCATACAAAAAACATTGAAATCATACTTCTACAGTGCACTAAAACATGATTTTAATACATCAAATTTCAAAAGGTTCCTACCCTGGGAGGGGGGACACCCTTCTTCCACACCCTCTCCCCACTCGGTTGCTCCACTCCCTCACCGGGTACCCCCAAGGCCAGTGATCAGTGATCGCACAGCCTCCCCCCTTTCAAAAATGCTCCAATCCAATTTAAAGTATATATATTGTATTCAAGTGTAAGTTAAAAGACTCGCTGCTGAAAAATGCAAATGTTACGTACCAATGGGAGAGGGACACCCTCCTTCCACATGTTTCCTGCCTCTAGTGTGTCCAAACCCTTAATAATCTTTTATGTTTCAATAAGATCCCCTCTCTGCCTTCTAAATTCCAGAGTATACAAGCCCAGCTGCTCCATTCTCTCAGCATATGACAGTCCCGCCATCCCGGGAATTAACCTTGTGAACCTACGCTGCACTCCTTCAATAGCAAGAATGTCCTTCCTCAAATTTGGAGACCAAAACTGCACACAATACTCCAGGTGTGGTCTCACTAGGGTTCCTGTACAACTGCAGAAGGCCAGTCATGGAAATGCCAGTCATGGAGTCATAGAGTGAAACAGTGTGGAAACAGGCCCTTCGGCTCAACATGCCCACACCAGCCAAAGTATCCTAGCTACACCTGACCGCATTTGGCCCATATCCCTCCAAATCTGTCCTATCCATGTACCTGTCTGTTTCTTAAACGTTGGGATAGTCCCTGCCACAATGACCTCCTCTGGCAGCTTGTTCCATACACCCACCACCCTTTGTGTGAAAAAGTTACCCCTCAGATTCCGATTAAATCTTCACATCTGGTCCTCGACTCACCTACTCTGGGCATGGGACTCTGTGCATCTACCCGATCTACACCTCTATAAGATCAATAAGAACCTATAAGATTTCAACTATACTCTGACCTCCCAACTTCTGACTGATGGCCAATGTGCCAAAAGCCTTTTTGACCACCCTTTCTAACTGCATCTTCAAGGAACAATGCACCTGCACCCCTAGATTCCTCTGCTCGACAACACTCCCCAGAGCCCTATCATTCACTGTGTAGGTCCTGCCCATGTTAGTCTTCCCAAAACGCAAAACTTCACATTTCTCTGTATTAAATTTGATCAACCATTCCTCAGCCCACCTGCCAATCGATCAAGATACTGCTGCAAATTTTCACAACCATCTTCACTATCTGCAAAACCACCCACGTTTGCGTCATCTGCAAATTTAGTAATCTTGCCATGTATGTTCTCATCCAAATCATTTATATAGATGACAAACAGTAACGGGCCCAGCACTGATGCCTGAGGCACACCACTAGTCACAGGGTTCCAGTCCGAGAAACAACCTTCCACCCTCTGCTTCTTCCATGAAGCCAAAAGTTCTATTAATTCAGCTGTCGCTCCTTGGATCCAATGTAATCTAACCTTCCAGAGCAGCTGCTCATTGTCGAATGCTTTGCTGAAGTCCATATATACAACATCTGCAGCTCTTCAATCTTTTTGGTCACGTCTTCAAAAAACAATCCGATTTGTGAGACATGACCTCCCGCGTACAAAACCATGCTGACTATCCCTAATCAGTCCCAGTCCATCTAAATGCGTGTATAACCTATCCCTCAGAATACTCTCTAGTAACTTTCCAACTACAGATGTTAAGCTCACTGGCCTATAGTTCCCAGCATTTTCCCCGCAGCCCTTGAATAGAGGCAGAACATTTGCCACCCTCCAGTCTTTCAGCACCTCTCCTGTAAGACGACTCGTAAATTTCAACCAGGGCTCCCGCAATTTCCTCTCGGTATCCCACAATGTCCTTGGGTTTATCTGATCAAGCCCTGGAGATTTGTCCACCTTCATACACGATAGTACCTTCAGCACCTCTTTGACCTGCTCTCAAGACACTTCCAGTGACTGCCCAAAGTTCCTCCGTCCTCCTGTCTTTCTCCTTGGTAAATACAGAGGAGAAATACTCATTGAGGACCTTGCCCATCTCCTGTGGCTCCACACAGAGGTGACCGCTTTGATTCCAGAGAGGTCCTGCGCTCTCTGTGGTTACTCTTTTCCCCCTTGTGGATTTATTAAATCTTTTGGGATTGTCCTTAATGCTATCCGCGAGAGCTATCTCCTGGTCCCTTTCTGCCCTTTTTGCCAGTCTTAGTTCATACTCTACCCTCTCTACTACTCGCAGATTTTGTTTATATGCAAAGGAGAAGTATTACAAAATTATGGTGTTCCAAATCATTTCTGACCAGGAGAGAAGAAAAATTACACCCGTCTATGATTCCAGCATCCTCCCATACAGGATTGTTGATATTTAGAATAGAAAGGATTATATTCAATTTACTAGATAGTGTACCTTCTCACAAGTTACTGTCAGGATTCCTTAGAAATTGCAGTTACATCTAATACCAATTTCCCATTACTCGAACAGACACAGACTTGGGATGAATCAAGGAACTGTCCTGAGTTTTATTAGTTGATGTCAAATTTTGGACGCAACTACTTTTCGTATCATTAAAGAGCAGCGAAACAGAGCCAGAGCTTAGTTTTCCATTTTTCCACAGGCTCAAACACTGGGAACTGATAACTGGAAGGCCAGCTGGTCATTTGACATTTAAGGTGGAATAATGCGGGTGATCCTTAACTGAAGAGCTGATTTTTTTTTAGATTAGAATGTATTAGATTAGAATACATAACTAAAGAAAGAGTAGGCATATTTTTATTAGGTAGCGACTAACCAGAAAAGAACGTCTCAAGATTTTAGTAACTTATGGAATATGTTTTGAGGAAATCATTTATAACTGAATAATGGTGCACAGCAATTTTTAAAGCACAAAGATAAAAATTTGAAAAAAAAATCTGCATGCATATGACAAAAGCTCTGTTTCATTTAAGACATAAGAAATTAACTTCCACTGTTTCAAACGTTATACTTTTGTTTCACTATTAATAAAAGTTTCCAGAGCTCATTTGACTACCATAATTTTAAATAAACACTCCTGCCTCTTTTTTGTGGATGTACTTACAGAAAGTAGCTTCTTCTTACTTCCTTGATTTTTCTTCATACAGTATAAAGTAAAGCGCAACTCAATATTTCACCAATACACTGAAAATACAGGGGTTGGGAGAAGCAAACTCTCCGAAAGATGTTGAGAAAATCAAAAGCTTTGCCAGACTCAAGTTCTGTTGATACCATTCAATTTAAATAAACAGTAGCAAGAGTTTGAAGTATAAAATTCGTAAAACTCATCCTGTATTGCACAAAGTCCAAGAGCAGGAACACAAATGCCTTTGGACTTATGACAACGATCAAATTGTAAAAGGTGAGCCCTACCCTAAGTGATTAATTCTTCAATAATTTACCAAACTCTGCCTTTTGATAAGAAAACAAACACCACAATTATTGCCGATAAAGTTTAATTCACAGCTGCTTCATGATTAGGTTAATGTCAGGCTTGGCAATGACATCAATAATCTATCTTTTAGGGCATTTACCCGTCCCCAAGATATGCTCCTATGCTACGACATTTGCATCCTGTTTACATTATATAAAAGCCTCTGGCTAAAGGCCAATTTAAATATATCACTAGAGTCTGAAGAAGGGTTTCGGCCCGAAACGTCGCCTATTTCCTTCGCTCCATAGATGCTGCTGCACCCGCTGAGTTTCCCCAGCAATTTTGTGTACCTTCGATCTTCCAGCATCTGCAGTTCCTTCTTGAACACTTTGTCCACTCCACTGCGATATCTCCTCAAGGTATGCCTACTTTGAAGAAGTTCTCCTCCTCTCTCCGGAGACAGTTTCACAACCTCCTCTCTAATTGCACACCCTCTGTGATCCCCCCTGCCCTCCAACTGTACGACCATACCCTTACCCAGACTCGATACCACAGCCACATTTGCTTCCTCGGGGCCTGCCTGCGCCTCCATCTCATACCCCATGGCTTCCAGCTCCAGTTCCCTACCTCCCAGTTCGGACCCCAACCGGACCATCGGTACCGACTGGCTATCCACCGGCATACCCAGCAATTCTCCAACCGGGCACTGAGATCCACCCTGGTCACGATGCGCCGGCACCACCAGGACCTCACATCGACACTCCCTGGACTTCAGGCCTCACTAACCCAGACCTGCAACGGACCCCAGCTGTATTTCATCCACCGGAAGATCCACCTCTTAAATAAAAAATTCCTGGCCTACCTTAATTCCACAAAGGACCTTAAATTATCCCGACTCCAGGCCGCTCCCGATGCCTACACTCCGCGACCCGACCGCCCGCAGACTCCGGGCCCCAACTCTGGCCCGCATCGCCTGCCCGAGTCCCGCGACACCCGCCATCTTGGCCACTAGGAGCGACTTCCATACTCACCGGGACGCCGCCTTCACCGACCTCCACATCGATGTCGCAGCCGCCGACCCTCACCTGCCTACCGATGACGCCCAGCCTCGCAGCTTCTACGGTAACTCGGCCTTTCTCCCCCTCCCTCGCCGATTCCTCCGACATCGCCGCCGGACCCGACCTACCCGGCATCGATACCCGCCGGACCGGGGCACCCCCAACATGGCCGCCGCAACGCACCCGATTCATCTCGCCGCCGACCCGCAGACCTTCCGCCCACCGGGACCACCCACGCATCGCCCGCGGACCCCGACTCAACCACCACTGGACTCTGACCATCGGGTCCGGTGACCCACGCCACTCCACCCCCCTCCAGCAACCCACAGTCGTCGCCTTACCTGGGGCCTGGACTCTGCACTGGGCCTGGAGCCTCCACGCTGCTTAATCCCTCTCTCCTGGACTTAACTCCACTGGGTCCTAGTGCCCGTCTGCCCAGCCTTGCTAACCTCAGTGGCTGCTCCACTGACCCTCCCCCATCCCCCCCCAACCATGTCACCCCCGCTCTTCCCCACCCACATTACAGCCCTCTCTCCCCCCCACCCCCTGACCACCCACCACTCCTCCAGCACCCACAACCCCCCCCCCCACACATCGCCCCGTCCCCAGTCCACCCACCTGCCTTCCTCTGGCCCCAACTCCCACCCCTGCCGGGTGTTCACCATCCCCCCCGACCTCCCCCTCTCCCACACCCAACGGTCTGTCCTCAGCAGAGGTCTTACTTTTGTCCCCCTCCGTCCCCATCTCAATGAGTTCCGCGCCCACCATGACTTGGAACGCTTCTACCGTCGTCTCCGCCTCACAGCGCACTTCCATGGTAAGGAGTCCTCGCCCCCCAATTATGACCCTTTTTCCCGTCTCCAACGCACCCCCTCCTCGTGGAACCCCTCTCGTAAAGTCCCGGCTCTGGAACTCTTTATCCAGAACTGCCGCCGCGATGTCAACCGCCTCAACTTCTCCACTCCCCTGTCTCACTCTAATCTTTCCCCCTCTGAACGCACCCAGTCTGAAGAAGGGTTTCGGCCCGAAACATCGCCTATTTCCTTCACTCCATAGATGCTGCTGCACCCGCTGAGTTTCACCAGCAATTTTGTGTACCTTTAAATATATCACTACTAACTTAACAGCTAGTTCCTGTTGGACTTGTTTCAAAACAACTCTGGAGAAATGAGTTCCTCCACAAACAATTCCATTTCCAGGTCCGGTAGCTCAAAGTCCGAGGGTAAAACTGTCAATATTTTGTGCTCATGATTGCACCCTGAGCCCCCCCCCCCCCCCCCCCCCCCCCCCCCCATTAAACACACGCATAAGCACCCCCTGAGAGAGCTTTCCTTTAGTCGTGATATTGGATGAAAAGTGGAGAAGGGTAAAGAAATAGACAATAGGTGCAGGAGTAGGCCATTCGGCCCTTCGTGCCAGCGCCGCCATTCAATGTGATCATGGCTGATCATCCCCAATCAGTACCCCGTTCCTGCCTTCTCCCCATATCCCCTGACTCCGCTATTTTTAAGAGCCCTATCTAGCTCTCTCTTGAAAGCATCCAGAGAACCTGCCTCCACCGCCCTCTGAGGCAGAGAATTCCACAGACTCACCACTCTCTGTGAGAAAAAGTGTTTCCTCGTCTCCGTTCTAAATGGCTTACTCCATATTCTTAAACTGTGGCCCCTGGTTCTGGACTCCCCCAACATCGGGAACATGTTCCCTGCCTCTAGTGTGTCCAAGCCCTTAACAATCTTATATGTTTCAATGAGATGCCCTCTCATCCTTCGAAACTCCAGAGTGTACAAGCCCAGCTGCTCTATTCGCATATGACAGTCCCGCCATCCCGGGAATTAACCTTGTAAACCTACGCTACACTCCCTCAATAGCAAGAATGTCCTTCCTCAAATTAGGGGACCAAAACTGCACACAATACTCCAGGTGTGGTCTCACTAGCTACCTTCCAACACACAGGAATAAGTTCACAAAAAATGGTAACATTAAAGATACAAATACAAGGTTTATTAGCAGGATTGGAAGGAGTGACCAAAAGTCAATAGGTTGACTTTTTAAAATAACTTTCGTTGTTGGAAACATAAGTGAAGAATGCAAAGAGTTTAACAAATAGTTCAGAAGGATTGGAGTAGCTGAGGCTCTAATAGGAATAGACAGTGGACTGAGGTGCTTTTTCGTTTCATTTTGTGACCCAAATCACGTATCTACCTGTATTTATGACATATTGTGTAAAAATATTATAGAAATCATACCTGAAACTCATCAAGAATAAAACCTGCACATATTTTTAAAAGATGAGGAAAAACCTCCAATTTTCCAAGTAGTAATTGTCCAATCAAAGCACGTTTGACATTGAGTCGGATGCCAATTGACCAATCACGGCCTTTGTTTCATGCTAGCTAGGCAGCGAGCACACTCGGATCATAGCTGCCTCCTAATAACATCACAACAATCGCAAGATTTCGAAGGAAGAAAGGTAATGCTAACCTTGCTGATAATTTTATTTTGCAACTGATTTATCTTTGTAAAGTTATGATGTTATGAACGGTGAAATAAAAATGATAAATATAAATGTCGGGCTAGGGTTAGGATTAGAGTTAGGGTCAGGCATTTTCCTCTCAGTGGAAGATGCCTTAGCCTTCCTCTAGCCTGGCACTGCCACTACCTCCAGCCTGGCACTGGTCAGTCCCACTATGGCCGTGACCCCAACTCTACACATTGGCTGTCGGTGAGGTTCAATAAACTGGGGAATGCACAGGAACTGCCCTCACCCATTAATTAGGCAGGTTCAGGAGCCGGTGAAACCCAGGACCTCTGCGGCAGTCCCGTATTCAATGTCCCCATATACAGCCAAATATTATAGAGCACAAGGGGGCGCTGTTACTTTTATAATTAGCTTAAATTATTAGTGTGCAACATTTTGCACTGACGAGTTATGAATTCCTTATCAATTATGTTTTATCTAAATCTGTGCCAAATTTCAAGTAGATACCAGACACGGGTCACGAAAGTTAAAATCTGGAGCCCTTTTGGCACCTCGGCCCCTGATGTTGGGCAGAGGAAGGGGACATAGACTAAAAACATGAGTTGAAACAAAGACTGATGTTTGCAGATGGGCCTGTAGGTTGAAAGCAGGTGGGAAAATAGCATAGAAGAAGATATTGAGGGATCTAACAACAAAGTCAAGGATTTAAAATGTGGCATTGGTGAAGAGAAAAACAATGTGTCAGGAAATTTTGAACACTGAAAATGGAAAAGAAAAATGTGAAATTGAATAGATGACAAGAGATCCATTGGAGGCAGAGCTAGATTAGTGTGCAGATACGTGATAGAACATGATGGAGTCCGTGACAAGGAAACAAGGGTATAGGCTTTTCAACCTTGTGAATCTATTCTGCAATTCAATTTGATTATGATGTATATGGACGGGAAAGGAATGGAGGGTTATGGTTTGAGCGCAGGTATATGGGACTAGGGGAGAATACGTGTTCGGCACGGACTAGAAGGGTCGAGATGGCCTGTTTCCGTGCTGTAATTGTTATATGGTTATATGGTTATATGTGGTCTAGTTTCAATAACGTTCCTTTTTTTCATATTTTTCAGCACCATATACATTAAACATAGAAAAGTACTGGGCAGGAACGGACCCTTTGTCCCACAATTTCTGTGCTGAACATCATGCCAAGCTAAGTTAATCTCCTAACCCTTCGGATGATCCATATCCCTCCATTCCCTGCACGTCCATGTGCCTGTCTAAAAGCCTCATCAATGCCACTATCCTATTTGCCTCTACTACCACTCCTGGCAGCATGTCCAGGCACTCATCACCCTCTGTGTAAAACACTTGCCTTGCAGATCTCCTTTAAACTTTGCCCATTTTTTATTGAAGCTAAGATAGACACAAAAAAGCTGGAGTAACTCAGCGGGACAGGCTGCATCGCTGGAGAGAAGGAATGGGTGACGTTTCGGGCCGAGACCCTTCTTCAGACCCGACCCAAAACGTCACCCATTCCTTCTCTCCAGCTTTTTGTGTCTATCTTCTCTTTAAACCAGCATCTGCAGTTCCTTCCTACACAACATGTTAAAGCTAGGTCCTCTAGCCTTTGACATTTCCATCCTGGGAAAACAGAAGGAATAAAGGTGCAGACTACTTTCTAAATGGGGAGTGGATTCAGAAGTCAGTCATGCATAGGGACATGGGAGTGCTGGTGCAGGATCCCCAAAAGGTTAATCTGTAGGTTGAGTCCGCAGTGAGGAAGGCAAATGCAATGCTAACATTCATGTTGAGGGGACGAAAATATAATACCAGCGATGTAATGCTGGGGATTTATAAGGCGCTGGTGAGGCCACCTTTGGAATATTGTGAGCAGTTTTGGGCCACACATTTAGTTTACTTTAGTTTATTACTGTCACATGTAGCAAGGTACAATGAAAAACTTTTGTTTGTGTGCTATCCAGTCAAAGAAAAGACTACATGAATACAATCAAGCCGAGGGTATTGAGGAAGGATGTGCTGGCATTGGAGAGGTCCATAGGTTTACCAGAATGGTCCCGAGGATGATTGGATTAATGTACAAGGAGAGTTCGAAGGTTCTGGGCCTACACCAGCTCAAGTTTAGAAGGATGAGGGGGCGGATATCATTGAAACCCACCAGATAATGAAAGGCCGAGGTAGAGTGGACGTGAAAAGGATGCTTTCAGTAATGGGAGAGTCCAGAACCAGAGGGCACAGCCTCACAATAAAAGGTCACACATACCTTTAGAATGGTGGTGAATCTGTGGAATTCATTGCCACAGACAGCTGAGGAGGCCAAGACATTGGGTATTTGTAACATTGCTTGGACACACTAGAGGCAGGAAACATGTTCCCGATGTTGGGGGAGTCCAGAACCAGGGGCCATAGTTTAAGAATAAGGAGTAAGCCATTTAGAACGGAGACGAGGAAACACTTTTTCTCACAGAGAGTGGCGAGTCTGTGGAATTCTCGACCTCAGAGGGCGGTGGAGGCAGGTTCTCTGGATGCTTTCAAGAGAGAGCTAGATAGGGCTCCTAAAAATAGTGGAGTCAGGGAATATGGGGAGAAGGCAGGAATGAGGTACTGATTGGGGATAGAAACATAGAAACATAGAAATTAGGTGCAGGAGTAGGCCATTCGGCCCTTCGAGCCTGCACCGCCATTCAATATAATCATGGCTGATCATCCAACTCAGTATCCCGTACCTGCCTTCTCGCCATACCCCCTGATCCCCTTAGCCACAAGGGCCACATCTAACTCCCTCTTAAATATAGCCAATGAACTGGCCTCGACTACCCTCTGTGGCAGAGAGTTCCAGAGATTCACCACTCTCTGTGTGAAAAAGATGATCAGCCATGATCACATTGAATGGCGGTGCTGGCTCAAAGGGCCAAATGGCCTGCTCCTGCACCTATTGTCTATTGAGATTGATAGGTAAGGACGCCACAGGTTATGGGGAGAAGGCAGGAGAATGAGGTTGAGGGGAAAATTGAACATTCGTGGTTGAATGGCAGAGTAGACAAGTCATGTGAGACGGCCTAACTCTGCTCCTATATCTTGCTGTCTTATGGTTCTGCCTTTCTACCCTGCCTTTCATCATTTTATATTAACCATATATAACCATATAACCATATAACAATTACAGCACGGAAACAGGCCATCTCGACCCTTCTAGTCCGTGCCGAACACATAATCTCCCCTAGTCCCATATACCTGCGCTCAGACCATAACCCTCCATTCCTTTCCCATCCATATAACTATCCAATTTATTTTTAAATGATAAAAACGAACCTGCCTCCACCACCTTCACTGGAAGCTCATTCCACACAGCTACCACTCTCTGAGTAAAGAAGTTCCCCCTCATGTTACCCCTAAACTTCAGTCCCTTAATTCTCAAGTCATGTCCCCTTGTTTGAATCTTCCCTACTCTCAGTGGGAAAAGCTTTTCCACGTCAACTCTGTCTATCCCTCTCATCATTTTAAAAACCTCTATCAAGTCCCCCCTTAACCTTCTGCGCTCCAAAGAATAAAGCCCTAACTTGTTCAACCTTTCTCTGTAACTTAGTTGCTGAAACCCAGGCAACATTCTAGTAAATCTCCTCTGTACTCTCTCTATTTTGTTGACATCCTTCCTATAATTAGGCGACCAAAATTGTACACCATACTCCAGAATTGGCCTCACCAATGCCTTGTACAATTTTAACATTACATCCCAACTACTATACTCAATGCTCTGATTTATAAAGGCCAGCACACCAAAAGCTTTCTTTACCACCCTATCTACATGAGATTCCACTTTCAGGGAACTGTGCACAGTTATTCCCAGATCCCTCTGTTCACCTACATTCTTCAATTCCCTACCATTTACCATGTACGTCCTATTTTGATTTGTCCTGCCAAGATGTAGCACCTCACACTTATCAGCATTAAACTCCATCTGCCATCGTTCAGCCCACTCTTCCAACTGGCATAAATCTCTCTGTAGACTTTGAAACTCTACTTCATTACCCGCAACCCCACCTATCTTAGTATCATCTGCATACTTACTAATCCAATTTACCACGCCATCGTCCAGATCATTGATGTACATGACAAACAACAGTGGACCCAACACAGATCCCTGTGGCACCCCACTCGTCACTGGCCTCCAACCTGACAAACAACCATCAACCATTCACCTTTAAATGTACTCCATTTCTCTTCCACATCTTTCCCATAAAACAAACTGTCCCAATTTACTCCTTTTAAATCCTTTCGCATCTCCTCAAAGTTAGCCTTTCTCCAATCAAAAATCTCAACCCTAGGTCCAGTTTTGTCCCTCTCCATAATTATATTCTTTTATCAGATCTCCTCTCAATCTCCTGCATTCCAGAGTAAACAATCTAAGGTTGTCTAGCTGTTCCTTGTAATTAATACCATCAACCCTGACATTCAACCTCCAAAAATGAAACACCACTTGCTCAGATTAAACTCCATCTACCATTTCTCCGCCCATCTATATTCTATTATGTACTTGGACTTGATCTCACCATCTCCATCACAGGACTAACGTCTATTATTAACCTACTGACTCCCACAACTATCTACACTACAATTCATCCCATCCTGCCTCCTGCAAAGACTCAATCCTCTACTCCCAATTCCTCCGTCTACGCCGCATCTGCGCCCAATATGACGTGTTCCACACCAGGTCATCCGAGATGTCCTCATTCTTTAGGGCACAAGGGTTTCCCTCTTCTATCATAGATGAGGCCCTCACATGTGTCTCCTCGGTATCCCGCAGCTCCATTTTTGTTTTTCCTTGTCGGGTCTCCATTGTCGTTGGGGCCTAGCACCGTGGAGCGGCCTCCAGCCGGAATGACCTGGGGGTTCCAGTCGCGGAGCCTGCGAACTTACCATCATGGGGCTGGCCGGCCTCGGAGCGTGGGGAGCAGTGGTGGCTCGCTGCTGCTGCCCGACCCCGGAGCTCGGAGGCTCCAGCTGCAGCCGCAGGGCCGGTGGACTGGGACATCGAGCGCTCGCGGGTCCGGGTGAGAGAGCGCTTTCCAGAGCTCCCGCAACGCAACTTCTCCAGCCCGTGTCGCGGGGTTGGAACGACCCGGAGCGGGGCGGTGCATCGCCCGGCGCGGCCTAAAATGGTCGTGGGACTTACCATCGCCCGCCTGGGGCTTCAACATCGTGGAGAAAAATGGAGAGCAGGGGAGAGAAGTGACTTTGCCTTCCGTCACAGTGAGGAGGAGGTTCACTGTGATGGATGTTTGTGTGAATTAAATTGGTTGTGTGTCTAGTATGAATCGTTTTTGTTTGTATGGCTGTAGAAACAGAGTTTTGTTTGAGCCTCACTGAGGTTCAAATGACAATAAATATTGTATCGCATTGGCTCACCGATGTAGATCAGCTGACATCTAGAGCAGCCTGTTTCCATGCTGTATGTCTATCAGATTCCATAATACTCAGCTCCTGATTACCTGCACCAGTCATGCCCCAGCCTTTGTCATTATCCACACCCTCCTTGCCCCACCTGACTAAATCCACCAATCCATCCCTCCTCACCTGGATCCACCTGTCACATGCCACTTCTTGCCCGACACCACCTCTTCTTTATACTGGCTTGCTACCATCCATTCTTTCAATGCAAAGGAAGGGTCTCGACCAAAAATGTTAACTGTCCATTTCCCTCCACAGAAGCTGCCTGCCCTGATGAGTTCCTCCCACCGATTGTTTCTTCCTCTGCTCTTGGCTCTGTGGGCCAGACCCTTGGATGACTGGGACACTGAAGGTCAGGTAGAAACAGAATTGTGATTCAATATTCAAGAGAGTTTATTGTCATGTGTCCCTGATAGGACAATGAAATTCTTGATTTGCTTCAGCACAACAGAACATAGTAGGCATTGACTACAAAACAAATCGGTGAGTCCATATACCATTATATAAATATATACACGCATGAATAAATAAACTGATTAAGTGCAAATAACAGATAATGGGCTAATAATGTTCAGAGTTTTGTCCGAGCCCTGGTCGTTGCAGTCTTCAGGCTCCTGTACCTTCTAGCTGAAGGTAGCAGGGAGATGAGTGTGTGGCCAGGATGATACTGTTAGCCTTTTTGAGGCAGCGACTGCGATAGATCCCCTCGATGGAAGGGAGGTCAGAGTCGATGATGGACTGGGCTGTGTTTTCTATTTTTTGTAGTCTTTTCCACTCCAGGGCGCTCAAATTGCCGAACCAAGCCACGATGCAACCGGTCAGCATGCTCTCTACTGTGCACCTGTAGAAGTTAGAGAGAGTCCTCCTTGACAAACCGACTCTCCATAATCTTCTCAAGAAGTAGAGGCACTGATGTGCTTTCTTAATAATTGCATCAGTGTTCTCGGACCAGGAAAGATCTACAGAGATGTGCACGCCCAGGAATTTGAAGCTCTTGATCCTTTCAACCATCGACCCATTGATATAAACGGGACTGTGGGTCCCCATCCTACTCCTTCCAAAGTCCACAATCAGTTCCTTGGTTTTGCTGGTGTTGAGGGCCAGGTTATTGTGCTGGCACCATAAGGACAGTTGCTCGATCTCTCTTCTATACTCTGACTCATCCCCATCAGTGATACGTCCCACAACAGTGGTGTCGTCAGCGAACTTGATGATAGTGTTTGCACTATGACCAGCTACGCAGTCATGAGTATAGAGTGAGTACATCCCATCCCAGCGAATGGAAGCTCGGGTAGGCACATCGGTGTTCTCCCTATCAAAGCGTGCGTAAAACGCATTGAGCTCGTCAGTGAATGATGCTACGCCGACATTCAAGCTGCCTCCTGGATTGCATTCAGGCCCCGCCACAGCTGCCACACATCTGTCTCATCCACCAGTTTGGAGCAGAGGTCCCTTTTGGCCTTTTTGATGGCCTTACCAAGGTCATATCTGGACTTCTTGTAGACCACTGTATCATCAGACATGAATGCCCGGTGTCTGGTCTTCAGAAGAGTGCGGATCTCAAAGTTCATCCAAGGTTTCTGATTGGGAAACACTCTGAAGGATTTTGTAGGGATGCAGTCCTCCACACTTTTCTTTATGAAGTCTGTAACGACTGTGGCATATTCGTTCAAGTCCGTTGCCGAGTCCTTGAACATTGCCCAGTCTACAGACTCCAAACAGTCCTGGAGTTGTTCCTCAAACCCCTCCCTCCCCCCCCCCCCCCCCCCCAACCAGCTGTCCTCACTTCTGGGGGTGCGATCTTTAATTGCTGCCTGTAGGCAGGAAGAAGCAGCACCGCGGTATGGTCGGATTTACCGAAGTGAGGGCGAGGGATAGAGCAATAGGCATTCTTGATGGTGGTGTAGCAGTGGTCGAGGGTGTTTGGTCCTCTGGTGCAGCAGGAGACATGTTGGTGGAAGTTAGGGAGTGATTTCTTTAGGTTTGCCTTATTGAAGTCCCCAACAATGGTGGTAAATGCCTCGGGGTAAGATGTCTGGTGTTTGTTGACCACGGCCTGCAGCTCCTTCAGTGCTGGGGTCGGACGTAGACTGCGGTCAGGATGATGGAGGTAGAAGGGACGGCACTTCACCGCCAGATGTTCGAGGTGTGGAGAGCAGGAGTTGGACAGGACTGCCACGTCTGAGCACCACGCAGATTTGACCATGAGGCAGACGCCCCCTCCTCTCCCTTTCCCAGATGCCAGGATATGGTCCATACGGTGGATGGAGAACCCTTCAGGCTGGACCGCTGAGTCTGGGGAACTGGGGGTGAGCCATGTCTCTGTGAAACAGAACACAGAGCATTCCCTCAGATCCCTTTGATAAAGCAGCCTTGCCCTTGTCCTCCACTTTGTTTTCAAGGGACTGTACATTGGCCAGTAGGATAGTAGGGAGAGGGGGCCGAAGTCCCCTGCGCTTCAGTCTGACCTGAAGTCCTGCGTATGAGTATATCAGTAAATTCTTGAATCTCCAAACTCTTTCCCCCACCATCTATTCTTTAGGTTGCAGATTTTCTTTTGCACCTCAGTCTGTAAATATCTTACAGCGCCTCATTTTTCCATGAAGAGCGGTCGAACTTCCCTATGCGTGTGACCTATTAGCTATCGCATTTGCAGATCATTCTTGTTAAACCAGGCTTGGTTTTCAAGTGATAACATTGGTGTTTCAACATTTAGTTGAGACCCAGCGACAACAGGGTAGATCAGCCCATCTGCCATCATTACCTGTCATCACCTGGCTGATATGAACATCCTTATGTCTTCTCAATTGGATGCTTGCATTACGGCCGCTGCCCTGAGGTCTTGTGCACATCTCTCTGATGAAGTAGACATTGGTTATTAGCAGACCCTCTCATGGATGAACTGAGGCCCTGGCCAATTTCAATTTTAGAGGCCCCCAAATCAAGATCCCTTAGAAGCAGACAGGAATGAGGCTCCTGAATGGCACCTGATAGGGCCTGGCTATTAGGATCAATCATGGTCTTATTGAATTGCAAAGCACGCCTGAGGGGTCAACTAACCAACTCAGGAAACTCCTATTACCTATGTTCTTACATTCCATTCCCTTATTATCAATCAAGCCTATCCAGGAATTGTGTCATTTCTGAAATAGGCCAAGAGAATCAGTCACATCAGACCAAGAGAATCGGTTATAAGGTTGGGATGGAGAAAAGTTCTTCATGGTCTCATGTGGAGTTTCCTGAGTTGGGCAATATGTGCTGATGGCTGTCATGTGTGCTTGTACCATGTTAGTGATGTATTCATCAAACACGGGATACCAGACTGGCTTGTTTTTGACAATAAAGCATATTCCATGAAGATGGCATTCTTTTTCCACATTGCCCTCCAAAGGAACCCAGCTCCGTGAAGAGATCTTTCTGCAAAAATAGGGACATCCTGTGGCCATGATGTATAAAGCAGCCACGGGTTGCATGTGAAGAAGAAATAAAAAATGCCGGCGACAGTCAGCATGTCAAACAGTATCTGTGGAGAGAGAAAAAGAGATAATGTTCTAATAAAGGTTACATCGAGAGGAATGAGTATCAACAGGATTTTAAATTCTTATTTTAGGTAATTGTAACCATCAGAATAGCCCCAGCGCCAACCTGCAACTTCATATTTGTCTTTTCAATTTCATACCATTGCGGGGCCTCAACCCACCTCATGTAACTCTCTCTGCCTCTGGTTCGTTTGAGTATTCCTGATTTACATTGTTTTGCCTTCGGCAACCAAGTATTCAGCTGTCTCGTCTCTGGCTCCTGAAATTCAATCAAGAGTTATTCACAATTGGGTCACACTTTTTGTGAGTGCAGTGGAAATAAAAAGCTAAAATATACAACTCTGACAATGAGGAAAATATTGCATGTGTTAAGAGTGCATGACTACATCAACTGGTTACCAAAGGTGTGTGTGTGTATATATATATAACAAAGAATAGGGAATAACGGCTCCCTTTCAGAATGGCAGGTAGTGACTAGTGAGGTACCGCGAGGCTCGGTGCTGGGACCGCAGCTATTTACAATATATTATTAATGATTTGGATGGAGGGATTACAAGTAACATTAGCAAATTTGCAGATGGCACAAAGCTGGGTGGCACTGTGAACTGTAGGAGGATGCTATGAGAATCCAGAGTGACTTGGACAGGTTGGGGGAGTGGGCAGATGCATGGCAGATGCAATTTAATGTGGATAAATGTGAGGTTATCGACTTTGCTAGCAAAAACAGGAAGGAAGATTATTATCTAAATGGTGTCAAGTTGGGAAATTGGGATGTACAACAGGATCTGTGAGGGTCCTTGTTCATCAGTCAATGAAAGTAAGCATGCAGGTACAGCAGGCAGTGAAGAATGCGAAAGGCATGTTGGCCTTCATAACAAGAGGAGTTGAGTATAGGAGCAAAGGGGTCCTTCTGCAGTTGTACAGGGCCCTAGTGAGGCCACACCTGGAGTATTGTGTGCAGTTTTGGTCTCCAAATTTGAGGAAGGACATTCTTGCTATTGAGGGAGTGCAGCATAGGTTCACAAGGTTAATTCCCAGGATGGCAGGACTGTCATATGATGAGAGAATGGAGCAGCTGGGATGGTATACTCTGCAATTTAGAAGGATGAGAGGGTATCTTATTGAAACATATAAGATTATTAAGGGTTTGGACACACTAGAGGCAGGAAACGTGTTCCTGATGTCCAGAACCAGGGGCCACAGTTTAAGAATAAGGGGTAAGCCATTTAGAACGGAGATGAGGAAACACTTTTTCACACAGAGAATTGTGAGTATGTGGAATTCTCTGCCTCAGAGGGCGGTGGAGGCCAGTTCTCTGGTTACTTTCAAGAGAGAGCTAGATAGGGCTCTTAAAGATAGCGGATATGGAGAGAATATCACAGTCCTCATCCGCTGAGGCAGCCCCGAGGATTTTTCCGATCGATGAAAAATAAAAAAGTTATGAGTGTTTAAAAAATCTTGAGATCAGCTGATTGGTCCTCTCGCCTGTCAATCACCATGATGAATGTAACACCCCATTCCGGGGGAGGGGAAGGACTGTAAAACTCCAGATGCCTGGACGTGAGTCAGTCACTCTGGAAGATAGTGAGGGAGAGTCCACAACTGTGATTCTGTGAATCAACTGAACTGTGAGTCTGCAATGTACTTGCAATAAATAATTTGTTAGCCCTTAATGACAATGCAGTGAGCTGTTTGGCAATTTGATGGCCTGCACTCTGCTTGAAATGCTATGAAATTGAATTTGGTGGCCTGCACTCTGCTTAAAATACTATGAAATGGAGTTTGGTGGCCTGCACTGCCTGAAATGCTATGAAATCGAGTTTGGTGGCCTGCACTCTGCCCGAAATGCTATGAAATTAAGTTTGGTGGCCTGCACCCTGCCTGAAATGGTATGCAACTGAGTTTGGTGGCCTGCACTCTGCCTGAAATACAGGTGCACAACCTTTTATCCGGAGTTCCGGAAACCGAAAAGCTCCGAAAACCGGACATTTTTTCCAGGATGTCGTCTGCACACCAAAGCTCGCGTTTGGTGGCAAACTTGACCCGAAACGACCCATGGTCAACCCAGGTCTGTACTACTGTAGCGGCTGCGGGGGTTGAAAGGGGAAATTTTAATTCTTAGTCCCCTACCTGGTCGGAGAGGCGGGGAGCGGGCAATGCCTTACCGGGTCGCCGTGCAGTAAGCTCCGGAGCGCTGTGGCCGCCGACTCCCAACATCGCGGAGCTGGGGCTGCGGGGAGAGGGAGAGAGGGAGAGGGGGAGAGGGGGAGAGAGGGAGAGGGAGAGGGAGAGAGAAAGGCACTGTAAGGCAGCAAATCTTAGTCTATCACTGCGCCACTATGCTGATCAATTCACTTGATGCTAAGGAAGTTGTATGTCAGCCCTCTGCAGACTTTAAAACCCAATGAGATGTTCCTTCTCCATTTGGCACATCAAGTCCTCTCCGTCATTCAATCATATCTGGGTTGGCATGGCTTAGAACATCAGAACAACCCTCTGCCACTGCCACTGATTTCTCAGGGACTACAAAGGAAAAATGTACTCCAGTAATCCCTCTGTGTGCTTTATATCTGTCTGCTAAGGTGTTCAGATTTGTCAAATATTTAATTGCATTCCAACAATGGAGTCTTTAGGTTTATAGAGTTAGCGTGAAATTGATAAAGCAGAAGTATTTTCGTGCCAGGAACAAACTACAAACACTTTGACTATAGACAACTCTCATTTGGCAAATGTCAAAAATATTCTGCTGCTTTTTAAGTATTTTCCCCCAACATGGCAGATGCTGCCTCACAGCGCCGGAGACCCAGGTGCTGTCTGTACAGAGTTTGTATGTTCTCCTCGTGACCCGCGTGGGTTTTCTACGGGTGCTCCGGTTTCCTCCCACACTCAAAAGACGTGCAGGTTTGTAGGTTAATTGGCTTTGGTAAAAAGTCCCCAGTGTGTAGGATAGTGCGGGTGTAGAGGTGAATACTGGTCGGCGTGGACTCGGTGGGCCAAAGGGCCCGTTGCCACACTGTATCTTGAAATGAAAATACTTGAGATTTAATATTGTTTGTGCTGGAGTAACTCAGCGGGTTGAGCAGCATCTCTGGAGAACATGAGTGGGTGACGTTTTGGTTCAGGACCCGTCTTCAGGACCAGACGTCAACGAGTGCTGGACTCACCATGACGTGGAATCATAGAAAATAGGTGCAGGAGTAGGCCATTTGGCCCTTTGAGCCAGCACCGCCTTTCAATATGATTTTGGCTAATCATCCAAAATCAATACCCTAATCCTGCTATCTCCCCATATCCCTTGATTCTGTTAGCCCAAAGAGCCACATCCAACACTCACTTGAAAATATCCAGTGAATTGGCCACCACTGCCTTCTGTGGCAGAGAATTCTACAGATTTTCTGCATGAAAATATTTTCCCTCTTCTGAGTCCTAAATGGCCTAACCCGTTATTATTAAACTGTGACCCCTGGTTCTGGACTCCCCCAACATCGGGAACATTGTTCCTGCATCTAGCCTTAACTCCTTTCAGAATGTTATATGTTTTCATAAGGTGCCCTCTCATCCTTCTCATTTCCAGCGAATTCAATCCCAGTCGACCCATTCTTTCATCATACGTAAGTCCCGTCACCCCGGATATTGACCTGGTGAACTTACGCTGCACTCCCTCAATAGTAAGAATGTCCTTCTGCAAATTAGGAAAGGTACAGGAGTGTGAAAACGCACACCTCCAGATTCAGGGTCAGTTTCTTCCCAGCTGTTATCAGGCAACTAAATCATCCTACCACAACCAGAGAGCAGTTCTGAACTACTATCTACCTCATTGGTGACCCTCGGACTATCCTTGCTGGCTTTACCTTGCACTAAACGTTATTCCCTTACCATGTATCTATACATTGTAAATGGCTCGATTGTAATCATGCATTGTCTTTCTGCTAACTGTTTTTAACACGCGACAAAAAGCATTTCTCTGTACACGTGACAATAAACTCAATTGAACTGAGTTCCTTGTATCTAACACTTGAGTCCAGTTGGTTATAACCACTGTGACCTGTGGTCATATGGTGAAGTGGTTTATTCCCTTCTGGGCCGGCCTTCCATTCATAAGATCGCAAGTTTGTAAACCATCATAGAAACATAGAAAATAGGTGCAGGAGTAGGCCATTCGGCCCTTCGAGCCTGCACCGCCATTCAATATGATCATGGCTGATCATCCAACTCGGTATCCTGTACCTGCCTTCTCTCCATACCCCCTGATCCCTTTAGCCACAATGGCCACATCTAACTCCCTCTTAAATATAGCCAATGAACTGGCCTCAACTACCTTCCTCGGGAGAGAATTCCACAGATTCACCACTCTCTGTGTGAAAAAAGTTTTCCTCATCTCGGTCCTAAAAGATTTCCCCTTTATCCTTAAACTGTGACCCCTTGATCTGGACTTCCCCAACATCGGGAACAATCTTCCTGCATCTAGCCTGTCGAACCCCTTAAGAATTTTGTATGTTTCTATAAGATCCCCCCTCAATCTTCTAAATACTAGTGAGTACAAACCGAGTCTATCTAGTCTTTCTTCATATGAAAGTCCTGACATCCCAGGAATCAGTCTGGTGAACCTTCTCTGTACTCCCTCTATGGCAAGAATGTCTTTCCTCAGATTAGGAGACCAAAACTGTACACAATACTCCAGGTGTGGTCTCACCAAGACCCTGTACAACTGCAGTAGAACCTCCCTGCTCCTATACTCAAATCCTTTTGCTATGAATGCTAACATACCATTCGCCTTCTTCACTGCCTGCTGCACCTGCATGCCTACTTTTAATGACTGGTGTACCATGACACCCAGGTCTCGTTGCATCTCCCCCTTTCCTAATCGGCTACCATTCAGATAATAATCTACTTTCCTGTTTTTGCCACCAAAGTGGATAACCTCACATTTATCCACATTACACTGCATCTGCCATGCATTTGCCCATTCACCCAGCCTATCCAAGTCACCTTGCAGCCTCCTAGCATCCTCCTCACAGCTAACACTGCCCCCCAGCTTCGTGTCATCCGCAAACTTGGAGATGTTGCATTCAATTCCCTCATCCAAATCATTAATATATATCGTAAATAGCTGGGGTCCCAGAACTGAGCCCTGTGGTAACAGAGGTGACCTCATAATGTGCCTGGCCGGTGACATCACATTGAACTGCATCCGTAACCATGAGAGACGGAGGGGCTCCATTCCATCCATCAACTTGAAGTGGGTTCACAGTTTGCGAGATATTGAACAGATCAGAGCTTTAAAATTCACTCTACGTATTTAGAAACAATGGAACCTGTATCAAAAATGCTGGTGGAAAGTGCCAAGCAGGATGATAAAAGGAGATCTAAGGTAGATTTGAATCCGTTAATAGACCAAGATAAAAGGTGGAGTGACTCAGCGGGTCTTATTCTTAAACTGCGATCACCTGGTTCTGGACCCCCTACATTGGGAACATAGGGCTCTACTGCCACCTCTGAGCTTTTCTTTATGGGAGAGAATCCTATCCATCCAGTGACAATCCTGTCTCCAGTCTTCAACGTCACCCTCCTTCCCCCCCACCCCCCCGCCTCTCCCCCTACCCAGCCTTCTACCTTCTCTGGACCTTTTTATATCCACTGTTGGTGCAACAACTGTCTTGGCTTCTCTACTCCACTGGCCCACTCAAACCGGAAGGGTCCTGACCTGAAACGACAAATGTTAGGGAGCATCTCTGGAGAACATCTCTGGAGAAGGATATTGAATTATGTGATGTAAGGGAAACAAGTAGAATAGCCATGGAAACTATGAGATTCAAAGAAGAGGAAGTACTGACACTTTAAAAAAATATTAAAGTGGATAAGTCTTGAGGGAAGTTAGTGTAGAAATAGCAGGGGCTATGACAGAAATATTTCAAATGTCATTAGAAACGGGAATAGTGCCGGAGGATTGGCGTACTTTGCATGTTGTTCCATTGTTTAAAAAGGGTTCTGAGAGTAAACCTAGCAATTATAGACCTGTTAGTTTGACGTCAGTGGTGGGCAAATTAATGAAAAGTATACTTAGAGATAATATATATATAAGCATCTGGATCAACAGGATCTGATTAGGAACAGTCAACATGGATTTGTGCCTGGAAGGTCATGTTTGACTAATCTTGAATTTTTTGAAAAGGTTACTCGGAAAAATGATGAGGGTAAAGCAGTGGATGTTGTCTATATGGACTTCAGTAAGGCCTTTAACAAGGTTCCTCGTGGAAGGTTGGTTAAGAAGGTTCAATTGTTGGGTAATAATGGAGGAGTAGCAAAACGGATTCAACAGTGGCTGAATGGGAGATGCCAGAGAGTAATGGTGGATGGCTGTTTGTCAGGTTGGAGGCCAGTGACTAGTGGGGTGCCTCAGGGATCTGTGTTGGGTCCACTGTTGTTTATCATGTACATTAATGATCTGGATGATGGTGTGGTAAATTGGTTTAGTAAGTTTGCAGATGATACAGGTACTAAGATAGGTGGTGTTGTGGGTAATGAAGTAGATTTTCAAAGTCTACAGAGAGATTTAGGCCGGCTGTGTGGGCTAAAAGATGGCAGATGGAGTTTAATGCTGATAAGTGTGAGGTGCTACATCTTGGCAGGACAAATCAAAATAGGATGTACATGGCAAATGGTAGCGAATTGAGGGAATGCAGTGGAACAGAGGGATCTAGGGATAACTGTGCATAGTTCCCTGAAGGTGGAATCTCATGTAGATAGGGTGGTAAAGAAAGCTTTTGGTGTGCTGGCCTTCATAAATCAGAGCATTGAGTATAGAAGCTGGAATGTAATGTTAAAATTGTACAAGGCATTGGTGAGGCCAATTCTGGAGTATGGTGTACAATTTTGGTTGGCTAATTATAGGGAGGATGTCAACAAAATAGAGAGAGTACAGAGGAGGTTTACTGGAATGTTGCCTGGGTTTCAGCAACTAAGTTACAGAGAAAGGTCGAACAAAGGTCTTTATTCTTTGGTGCGCAGAAGGTTAAGGGGGGATTTGATAGAGGTCTTTAAAATGATGAGAGGGATAAGACAGAGTTGACGTGGACAAGCTTTTCCCATTGAGAGTAGGGAAGATTCAAACAAGAGGACATGACTTGAGAATTAAGGAACAGAAGTTTAGGGGTAACATGAGGGGGAACTTCTTTACTCGGAGAGTGGTAGCTGTGTGGTATGAGCTTCCAGTGGAAGTGGTGGAGGCAGGTTCAATTTTATAATTTAAAAATAAATTGGATAGGCATATGGATGGGAAAGGAATGGGGGGTTATGGTCTGAGTGCAGTTAGATGGGACTAGGGGAAAATAAGTGTTCGTCACGGACTAGAAGGGCCAAGATGGCCTGTTTCCGTGCTGTAATTGTTATATGGTTATAACATGGATAGATGACATTTCACGGAGTGCTGGAGTAACTTAGCGGGTCAGGCAGCATCTGTGGAGAACATGGGTAGGTGACGTTTCACAGAGTACTGGAGTAACTCAGCGTGTCAGGCAGCATCTGTGAAGAATATGGATAGATGACGTTTCACAGATTGCTCGAGTAGCTCAGCGGGTCAGGCAGCATCTGTGTAGAACATGGATAGGTGACGTTTCACAGGACAATGAAGCTAGTTGGAGAATGGTGGCCGATTAGGAAAAGGGGAGATGCAACGAGACCTGGGTGTCATGGTGTCATTGAAAGTAGGAATGCAGGTGCAGCAGGTAGTGAAGAAAGTATGTTAGCATTCATAGCAAAAGGATTTGAGTATAAGAGCTGGGAGGTTCTATTGCAGTTGTACAGGGTCTTGGTGAGACCACACCTGGAGTATTGCGTACAGTTTTGGTCTCCTAATCTGAGGAAAGACATTCTTGCCATAGAGGGAGTACAGAGAAGGTTCACCAGACTGATTCCTGGGATGTCAGGACTTTCATATGAAGAAAGACTGGATAGACTAGGCTTGTACACACTAGAATTCAGAAGATTAAGGTGGGATCTTATAGAAACTTACAAAATTCTTAAGAGGTTGGACAGGCTAGATGCAGGAATATTATTCCTGATATTGGGGAAGTGCAGAATTAGGGGTCACAGTTTAAGGATAAGAGGGAAGTTTTTTAGGACCGAGATGAGAAAATCATTTTTTACACAGAGAGTGGTGAATCTGTGGAATTCTCTGCCACAGAAGGTAGTTGAGGCCAGTTCATTGGCTATATTTAAGAGGGAGTTAGATGTGGCCCTTGTGGCTAAAGGGATCAGGGGGTATGGAGAGAAGGCAGGGATGGGATACTGAGTTGGATGATCAACCATGATCATATCGAATTGCGGTGCAGGCTCGATGGGCCGAATGGCCTACTACTGCACCTATTTTCTATGTTTCTAACTAGGGTTGGGGATGGTGGAGAGAGAGGGAAGGCAAGGGTTACTTGAAGTTGGAGAAATCAATATTCATATCGCTGTTGTAATCTGCCTGTCCTGCTGAGTTCCTCCAGCATTTGTGTCTATCTTCAGTGTCATCCTGCATCTGCTGTTCCTGCACATTTTGTCTTGCCCACGTTGACCAAGATGCTCCATCTACACTAGGTCCTCCTGCCTGCATTTGCTCCACATCTCTCCATACCTATCCTATCCATGTACCTGTCAAGAGTCAAGTGTATTTTATTGTCATATGTCACAAACTGAACTATTAAATGCTGACTTACGATACAATAGAACTTTATCTAAATGCTGGAGTAACAGGTGGCATCTCTGGATAGGAGGAATGGGTGATGTTTCATGCCTATCTTCAGTGTAAACCAGCATCTGCAGTCCTTATATCACCCTCTCTATCTCTCGTTTGCCTCATCCCTGACTCTCAATCTGAAGATGGGCCTTAACCCGTAACATCACCTACTCCAGCATTTTGTGACTATCTTAAATGTAGAGCAAGATGGGGGCAAATGGCTGGAAGAGAGACAAGAATAAGATGCAATGTCAAATTCCCATCTACAGGGGATCAGTTCTTCTCATTATGGTGGTGTTTAGTTTGTGCCCAGTCTGTATTGGAGAACTTTATGCTTATTATTGTCATGTGTACTGAGATAAAGTGAAAAGCTTTGTTTTCAAAGGTTTCAAAGGTCTTTTATTGTCATCTGTACCAATTAAGGTACAGTGATATTCGAATTACCAATTCGCCGTACAAAAAAAGTAACAAGACACAAAACGACATAAAAGTTAACATAAACATCCACCACAGCGGATTCCTCACTGTGATGGAAGGCAATAAAGTCTAACCTTCCCTCATTTTTCTCCTGCAGTCGGGGCAGTTGGTCGATGTGTCGAGGCGATCCAAGCCCCCGCGTCGAGGCACTAGTATGGTGAAGCGTCTGAGGCTGTGAGTAGAATAAAATAACACTGCATCTGGTTAACCCAGAGAACACGGTCCCTCATTGATGTGTGGGAAGGACCAGGACTGCAGATGCTGGTTTGAACCAAAGATAGACACAAAATCTGGATTATCTCAGTGGGTCAGGCAGCATCTGTGAAGAAAAGGAATGGGTGACGTTTAGGGTCGAGACCCTTCTTCAGACTGAGACCCAGGGGTGAGGGAAATGAGAGATATGGAAGACATTTGAAAGCAGATGATGATCAAGGAATAGTAGATTGGTTCATTCGAAGGTAGATACAAAATGCTGGAGTAACTCAGCGGGACAGACAGCATCTCTGGAGACAAGGTATGGGTGACATTTCGGGTCGGGACCCTTCTGCAGACTAGAATGGTTCATTGTTGGCAGGGGAGAAGATGACAACAAGGCATACAATCAGTAAAATTAATGAGGACAGTGTAATCAAACCCGAAACATCACCTGCCCCTTTTCTCCAGGGATGCTGTCAGTCATACTGAGTTCCTCCAGCCTTTTGTGTCTATCTTCGGTTTTTCATTGATCTTTGACATTGCCCTCCATGGTGAATAGAGCCTTTTGTTATACAGGCCTTGTTTTCTCAGGACCGTATAATGCTGGGGAGGTCAGTATCCGCGATGGATCGGGCAGTGTCCACCACCTTTTATAATCTCCTTCTTACCTGGGCTTTCGAGTTGCCAAACCTGGCCGTGATGAAACCAGTCAAAGATGCTGCCATGTGCAGGTTCACCACCGATTTTCCGGCACCCTTGGTTCCAGAGCCTTTCTGGATTATCCTTTTTGCCGGACAAAAATAGGTCATGGTCTCGAGGGGAGTTCAATGGTACTGGAGCCATCCACCTAGGCCACTGGTGGGCTGAGATATCGGCTCACAAAGTTGGCCGTGTAATTGGGCAATTGGAACGGATCTGCCGGCTCTGGCCGCAGGGGCAAATTCATCCCACCTATCGGCACAGAAGTCCCGGTGAGGTTAAGATAAGCCGCCTCACCCGGCCTGGGTACCACATTTTCAGGGGGAGTTCTGGGAGCATTTCAAGAGTGCACTTGTAATTTTGACTGGACCACCAGTTGCCGCAGAATCGGTGGGGGACCTGTACATTGTGTGTGTTTGCGTATGCGCACTGCTTGATGTTAGTGTTTGAGGTATTTTTCCCGGGGTTGGGATGAATAGCCACTCATGGATTCAGTCAACACTGGATAACTATCTCTCCTGCCTAGAGTCACACAACATGCAAGCAGGTCATTCGGCTCAACTTACTCAAACTGACCAACATGTCCCATCTACACTAGCCCCACCTGCCTGTGTTTGGCCCATAACCTTCCTAAACCATTCCTATCCATGTACCCGTCCATTATGCTTCACATATGATCCCTGTTAGAGGAAAGATCTTGTCAATCTGGAGGAGAGGGTGCAGAGAAGTTTTACGAAATGTTGCCAGGACTCGAGGGCCTGAGCTATAGGGAGAGGTTGGGCAGGCTAGGACTTTATTCCTTGGAGTGCAGGAGGCTGATCTTATAGAAGTGTATCAGATCATGAAAGGAATAGATTGGGTAAATGCACAGTCTTTTACCCAGAATTGAGGAAATCGAGAACCAGAGAACATAGGCTTAAGGTGCGGGGGGAGAGATTTAATAGGAACCTGAGGGGCCACTTTTTTACACAGAGGATAGAAGGTGTATGGAGCGAGCTGTCAGAGGGGATAGTGGACTATAACAATATTTAATACACATTTGGATGGATAGGGCAGGTTTAGAGTGATATGTACCAAATACAGGCAGGTGGGACTAGTGTAGCAGGGACATGTTGGTCGGTGTGGGCAAGTTGAGTTGAGAAGCCTGTTTCCACACTGTATCTCTCTTTGAGCAGGTACTTTGAGTTATAAATTCACCGCTACTATCGAACTATCCATGTGAAACCACTGCCTTACTATTTTATGCTATTTCCGTACATCACACAGAGGGGAAATAATGCAAAGCTCAGGCAAGCGATGAAGTAATCAATTATTCCTACTCCTCAGCACGCCCAGTGTAATAATTAATTAATAGATGCTCTGTTCCATTCTGTGGCCATTTAGAATGCGCAAGGCATTTTTGGCTGCAATCTTTCGAGATTTATTTTGGTAGTCTGAAGAAGGGTCACCCGAAACATCACCCATTCCTTCTCTCCAGAGATGCTGCCTGAGTTACTCCAGCTTTTTGTATCTATTTACGATGGATGTTGCCAGGACTTGAGGGCCTGAGCCATAGGGAGAGGTTGAGCAGGTTTGGTGTGCAGGAGGGTGAGGGCTGACCTTAGAGAGGTGTACAAGACCATGAGGGGAATAGATAAAGTGAACGCAGTTATGGTGGGTTTGGGAATCAAGAACCAGAGGACATAGGTTGAAGGTGAGATGGGAAAGATTTAATTTCAGTCCCGAAACATCACCTGCCCCTTTTCTCCAGAGATGCCGTCTGTCCCGCTGAGTTCCTCCAGCCTTTTGTGTTTATCTTTGGTTTTTCATTGATCTTTGACATTGCCCTCCATGGTGAGCAGAGCCTTTTGGTTCCAGAGCCTTTCTGGATTATCATCCAAGACTTTACTGGAGAACCTACCTGATCTCCTGGTTGCTCAACATTTAATTCTCCTCCCATTCCCACACTGACCTTTCTGTCCTTGGCCTCCTCAATTGTCAGAGTGGGGCCCAGCGCAAACTGGAGGTAGGGTTTGGACGATCAAATTGAAATTAGCTTCCTTGATGTTGTTGCCAGGAGATCTGTTTGAAGAAGATTAAATAATTTAGTGGGTTTAGCGTGAGCTTCGGCTGCAGCTCACTGCATTGGTCATAATTAGCAATGTTGGATACACGTAAACATGTATGATTCCTGAGGCCTGACATTAGGGTGGTTGGAGGTATCCAGTTGTCTGTTTCGCAATTACTGCTAGTCAGAGGGTGGTGATTGTGTGGAATACTTTGCCACAGAAGGCTGTGGAGGACGTCAATGGATATTTCAAAGGCAGAGATAGATAGATTTTTGTTTAAGAAAGAAACTGCAGATGCTGGAAAAATCGAAGGTGGACAAAAATGCTGGATGAACTGAGCGTGTGAGGCAGCATTTATGGAGAGAAGGAATAGGCGATGTTTCGGGTCGAGACCCTTCTTCAGACTGACAGATAGATAGATTTTTGATTAGCGCGGATGTCAGGGGTTATGTGGAGAATGCAGGAGAACGGGGATAGGAGGGAGAGATAGATCAGCCATGATTGAATGGCGGAGTAGACTTGATGGGCCGAATGGCATAATTCGGCTCCTATCACGTATAAACTTATGAACAGCACCTCTAATTTTGCCTGGGCAGCTTACAGTGGTATGAACATTGACTTCTCTAACTTTAAGTAGCCCTTGCTTTCTCTCTCTCTCCATCCCTCCCCCTTTCCAGTTCCCTCATTAGTCTTACTGTCTCTGACTACATTTTATCTCTGTTCCCACTCTCATCATCACTCTGAAGAAGGGTCTCAACATGAAACGTCACCCATTCCTTCTCTCAGAGATGCTGCCCGTCCCGCTGAGTTACTCCAGCATTTCGTGCCTTATCTTCAATTTAAAAGACATTTTGACAGGTCTGGAAATAGGAAAGGTTGAGAGGAATATGGGCCAAATGCAAGCAGGTGGGACTAGAGTTTGTAAGTTCTCTCTGTGACTGTGTGTGTTTTCCCCGGGTGCTCCGATTTCCCCCCTCATTCCAAAGACGTGCAGGTGTGTAGATTAATTCTAAAAATTGCCCCCAGTGAGTAGGGTAGACATAGTGTACGGGTGATCGCTGGTTGGCGCGTACTTGGTCAGCCTAATGGCCCGTTTCCATGCTATATCTCTAAAGTAAGCTTAGAAGGGATGACAGTACATCATTTCACCATGTTGAGCAATACTCTCTGTATCATGGACATCACCACAATCCCATTTACTTATCCATCATATGTTAACACCTCAGGTAACATTGACCCCTCGCTCATAAGTCACAGGAGCAGAATTAGGTCATTCGGCCCTTCAAGTCTACTCCACCATTCAATTATGGCTGATCTATCTTTCCCTCTCAACCCCATTCTCCTGACTTTATTTATTTATTTATTTATTTATTCCGAACAAGTAAAGACATTAAAGACATTAATAGTAACAAAATCGAAATTATCAAACAATTGGACATTACAATCAATATTTACAAAGCAAAAGCAAAGTTCCAATGTGTCTGTACAAGCTCGAAAAGGAGTGAGAAGAAGAATAACGTATTAAATCTCACCCCTTTTCCCCAACACTTCTACCATGTTTAAAAATCAATTAATTAATAATAATAATAATAATACTACCCTAGGCAATTTCCCATAATACCTACAGACATATATATACATACAACTATTATGCACATACAAACTTCATATCTGAAGTACCCAAACATAAGTAAACAATAGTAAAGCAATATATAAACATTAACCCCCACTTGTCAACCATCCCCTCCATCCCTGTACCCCTTGAAAATTATTTTTTTATATATCATTTTAAAATGATTCATGTTTGTGCATTGCTTTAATTCCCCGTTCAATTTATTCCACACACCTACTCCACAAACCGAAATACAAAAGGTTTTTCTAGTCGTAAGGACTCTTTGTTTCTTAAAGTTAAATATTCCTCTTAAATTGTAACCCCCCACACGCTCGTTAAATAATTTTTGAATGTTTCCAGGTAAATTTTTATTTTTGGCCCTAAACATTATCTGAGCTGTTTTGAATGTAACCAAATCTTCTAATTTTAATAATTTTGACTCTAAAAATAATGACCCAGATATTTAGCATTATGGATAATACGAATTGCTCTTTTTTGCATCATGGTTAATGAGTGTATCGAATTTTTATAGTTATTACCCCAGACTTCTGCAAAATAATTTAAGTAGGGTAAAATTAATGAACAATAAAGAATACGGAGTGATTTGTAATCCAGAGCTTGCTTGGCTTTGTATAATACAGAGATACTTTTTGACAATTTTAATTTTACATGTTTAATATGTGATTTCCAGCTTATTTTATCGTCAATTATAACCCCAAGAAATTTATTTTCATGCACTCTTTCAACTTCCACCCCATTTATCTTTATACTTACTAGTGTATTTATTCTACAATTACCAAATAACATTATTTTAGTTTTACTCAGATTTAATGAAATTTTATTCCTATCAAACCATATTTTCAATTTACCCATTTCTTTTATTATTTTATCCAATAGCTGTTTAAAATTTTCCCCAGAACCCCTGACACTCGTTCTAATCAAGAATCTATCCTTAAAAATATCCAATGACTTGGCCTCCACAGCTGCATGTGGCAATAAATTCCATAGATTCACCACCCTCTGACTAAGGACATTCCTCATCTCCTTCTTAAAGGAATGTCCTTTAGTACTGCGGCTCTGGTCTTAGACCAGGGGTTGCCAACCTTTTTCATCCCATTTACCCTGGCAACTTTAATGGCACATTACAATATTATTTCACTTATTTATGAACAACTAATGATGAACAGATACCAGTATACCAGAACCAAACACAATCAGTCAATGAGAAAAAATATATACAAATCCAGAATCAATAAATGTGCCCCCTGGGTAGGTGAAATGTACCCTCTGGGGGGTAAGTTTACCCCAGGCTGGGAACCCTTGTCTGAGACTCTCCCATGAGTGGAAACATCCTATCCACATCCATACTGTCCAAACCTTTCACTATTTGGTGCATTTCATTGAACTCCAGCGAGTACAGGCCCACTGCCTTCATAAATGATCATCATAGATTAACCCGCCCATTCCTAGGATCATTCTCGTAAACCTCCTCTGGACCCTCTCCATAGCCAGCACATCCTTCCTCAGATATGGTGCATGAAATTGCTCACAATACTCCAAATGTGGCCTGACCAGCGCCTTATAGAGCCTCAGCATTACATTCCTGTTTTTGTATTCTAGCCCTCTTTAAATAAATGCTACTATTGCGTTTGCCTTCTTTATCACTGATTTGTCTTGCTGATTATTTTTTTGGGAATCCTGCACCAGAATCCCAAGACCTTTTGCACCTCCGATTTCTGGATTCTCACCCCACTTAGAAATTAGTCTACGCCTTTTTTCCCCATTCATCTTTCTCTCAAACTATGTTTTATACCATCCATTGAACTCCAGTTTTTAAACATCTGTTCATTATTCATTCTGCCATAATTTGTTTCTGGCATCCTTATCCATCTCAATTAGCTCCCAACCCCCACATATGCTGAATCCTCCTTAGTTTAGTTTTAGAGCTACAGCATGGAAACTGGCCCTTTGGCCCACCGAGTCCACGCTGAACAACGATCACCCACACGCTAGTTCTATGTTATTCTACACGCTCTTGGACAATTCAAGGAATTCAATTTACATTAGAGCTGCTGCCTCACAGCGCCAGAGACCCGGGTCAGTTTAGTTTATTGTCACGTTTACCGAGGTACAGAGAAAAGTATTTTGTTGCGTGCATCCAGTCAGTGGAAAGACAATACATGATTACAGTCGAGCTATTTACAGCGTACAGATGCATGATAAGGGAATAATGTTTAGTGCAACATAAACCCAGTAAAGTCCGATCAAATATAGACCAAGGGCCATCAATGAGGTAGATAGTAGTTCTGCACTGCTCTCTGGTTGGGGTAGGATAGTTCAGTTGCCTGATAACTGCTGGGAAGAAACTGTCCCTGAATCTGTGTGTTTTCACACTTCTATACCTGATGGGAGAGGGGAAAGAGGGAGTGGCCAGTATGTGACTTGTCCTTGATTATGCTGATGGCCTTGCCGAGGCTGGGAATGAGTTTGATGCTGAACTCGAGTGCTGTGTGTGTGTGGAGTTCACACGTTCTCCCTGTGACTGTGTGCCTGCTTCTTCGGCTATGTGTGTGTGTGGAGTTTGCATGTTCTCTCTGTGACCCATCCGGAAAGGCATGGCTTCTCCAGATGGGTATGCTGATTGATTGTGCTTCCTACTCGCAGGCTCTTTTCAGACATGGCCACTGACATGGGCAACGACACCTCCGCAGCCACAGCCGCAGACACCGCTGCCGACACCGCCGCCGACACCGCCGCCGACTCCGCCGCCAACACCTACACCGCTGCTCCAGGTACTGACACTGCCGCCGCCACCAGCATTGATAACACCTCCGCAAACACCGGCGTCGACACCACCTCCGCAAACACCGGCGTCGACACCACCTCCGCAAACACCGGCGTCGACACCACCTCCGCAAACCCCGGCGTCGACACCACCTCCGCAAACACCGGCGTCGACACCACCTCCGCAAACACCGGCGTCGACACCACCTCCGCAAACACCGGCGTCGACACCACCTCCGCAAACACCGGCGTCGACATCACCTCCGCAATCACCGGCGTCGACACCACCTCCGCAAACACCGGCGTCGACACCACCTCCGCAAACACCGGCGTCGACACCACCTCCGCAAACACCGGCGTCGACACCACCTCCGCAAACACCGGCGTCGACACCACGTCCGCAAACACCGGCGCCGACACCACCTCCGCAAACACCGGCGTCGACACCACCTCCGCAAATACCGGCGTCGACAGCACCTCCGCAAAAACCGGCGTCGACACCACCTCCGCAAACACTGGCGCCGACACCACCTCCGCAAACACCGGCGTCGACACCACCTCTGCAAACACCGGCGTCGACACCACCTCCGCAATCACCGGCGTCGACACCACCTCCGCAAACACCGGCGTCGACACCACCTCCGCAAACACCGGCGCCGACACCACCTCCGCAAACACCGGCGCCGACACTGTCGCCGACACCACCTCCGCAAACACCGGCGCCGACACTGTCGCCGACACCACCGTCGACATGGCCGCCGACACCACCTCCGCAAACACCGGCGCCGACACCACCTCCGCAAACACCGGCGCCGACACTGTCGCCGACACCACCGGAGCCGACACCACCGTCGACATGGCCGTCGACATGGCCGTCAACACCGCCGCAGACATGGCCGTCGACATGGCCGTCAACACCGCCGCAGACATGGCCGACGCCACCAGCGCAGATACGGCCACAGACACCACCGCAGACACCGCCGCTGATATGACCACCATTAGGGGCACAGACACCACTGCCGATGACACCACCGATGACACCGCAGACACCGCCGCCGATGACACCGCCGATGACACCGCTGCAGACATGCCTGATGACATGACTGACGATATGCCTGTGGAGCTGCAAAGAAAGGTAATGGAGACCCTCTGCCTCATGCACAGCATGGTGGCACAGTGGTAGCATCGGTGCTACCAATATCCTGGCGGGGAGATTTGCAAAGGTTACTGGGGAGACATTAAACTAGAACGGTTGGGGGGAGGGACTCAAATAGAGAAAGCTGTAAGGGGAAAGAAGAAAAAGTTAATAATCAGAAAATAAGAGGTGGTGGGTTTCTTAAATGTGTGAGCAGAGACAGAGGGGTGCTAAATGATGGCAGAAGCAATAGGTAGCAAGGTGAAAAATAAAAGTGTCAGGCAGACAAATCCAGGGCAAAAATCAAAATTGTATAAGGAGTAAGAGTGTTGTAAAAAACAAGCCTGAAGGCTTTGTGTCTCAATGCAAGGAGCATTCGTAATAAGGTGGATGAGTTGAATGTGCAGATGGCTATTAATGACTATGATATAGTTGGGATCACGGAGACATGGCTCCGGGGTGACCAAGGCTGGGAGCTGAACATCCAGGGATATTCAATATTCAGGAGGGATAGACAGAAAGGAAAAGGAGGTGGGGTAGCGTTGCTGGTTAGAGAGCAGATTAACGCAATAAAGGAAGGACATTAGCTTGGAGGATGTGGAATCAATATGGGTAGAGCTGCGAAACACTAAGGGGCAGAAAACGCTAGTGGGGAGCTGTGTACAGGCCACCTAACAGTAGTAGTGGAGTTGGGGATGGTATCAAACAGGAAATTAGAAATGCGTGCGACATAGGTAAAACAGTTATAATGGGTGACTTCAATTTACATATAGATTGGGTGAATCAAATTGGCAGGGGTGCTGAGGAAGAGGATTTCTTGGAATGTATGTGGGATAGCTTTCTAAACCAACATGTAGAGGAACTAACAAGAGAGCATGCTATTTTAGACTGGGTATTGAGTAATGATGAAGCGTTAGTTAGCAGTCTTGTTGTGCGTGGCCCCTTAGGCAAGAGTGACCATAATATGTGTTGAGTTCTTCATTAGGATGGAGAGTGACATTGTTAATACAGAAACAAGGGTTCTGAACTTAAAGAATGGTAATTTTGAGGGTATGAGACGTGAATTGGCCAAGATTGACTGGCAATTAATTATTAAAAGGTTGACGGTGGATATGCAATGGAAGACATTTAAAGACTGCATGGATAAACTACAATTGTTCATCCCAGTTTGGCAAAAGAATAAATCAGGGAAGGTAGTGCATCCATGGATAACAAGGGAAATCAGGGATAGTATCAAAACAAAAGATGAAGCATACAAATTAGCCATAAAAAGCAGCCTACCAGAGGATTGGGAGAAATTCAGAGTCCATCAGAGGAGGACAAAGGGCTTAATTAGGAAAGGGGAAATAGTTTATTTACCAAAACTGGCAGGGAACATAAAAACTGCAAAGGTTTTTATAGATATGTGAAGAGAAAAAGATTAGGTAAATCAAATGTAGGTCCCTTGCACTCAGAAACAGGCGAATTGATCATGGGGAACAAGGACATGGCAGACCAATTGAATAACTACTTTGGTTCTGTCTTCACCAGGGAAGACTTAAATAATCTGCCGGAAATAGCAGGGGACCGGGGGTCAAATGAGATGGAGGAACTGAGTGAAATCCAGGTTTTTCTGGGAAGTGGTGTTAGATAAATTGAATGGATTAAAGGCCGAGAAATCCCCAGGACCAGACAGGCTGCATCCCAGATTACTTAAGGAGGTAGCCCCAGAAATAGTGGATGCATTAGTGATAATTTTTCAAACCTCTTTAGATTCTGGAGCAGTTCCTGAGGATTGGAGGGTAGATAATGTAACCCCACTTTTAAAAGGGGAGGGAGAGAGAAAACGGGGAATTACAGACCAGTTAGTCTAACATCGGTAGTAGGGAAACTGCTAGAGTCAGTTATTAAAGATGGGATAGCAGCACATTTGAAAAGTGGTGAAATCATTGGACAAAGTCAGGAAAGGTAAATCATGTCTGACGAATCTTATACAATTTTTTGAGGATGTAACTAGTAGAGTGGATAAGGGAGAACCAGTGGATGTGTTATATCCGGACTTTCAGAAGGCTTTCGACAAGGTCCCACATAAGAGATTAGTATACAAAATTAAAGCACGCGGTATTGGGGGTTCAGTATTGATGTGGATAGAGAACTGGCTGGCAGACAGGAAGCAAAGAGTAGGAGTAAACGGGTCCTTTTCTGAATGGCAGGCAGTAACTAGTGGGGTACCGCAAGGCTCAGTGCTGGGACCCCAGCTATTTACAAAATATATTAATGATTAGGACGAGGGAATTGAATGCAACATCTCCAAGTTTGCAGATTACACGAAGCTGGAGGCAGTGTTAGCTGTGAGGAGGATGCTAGGAGGCTGCAAGGTGACTTGGATAGGCTGGGTGAGTGGGCAAATGCATGGCAGATGCAGTATAATGTGGATAAATGTGAAGTTATCCACTTTGGTGGCAAAAACAGGAAAGTAGACTTTTATCTGAATGGTGGCCGATTAGGAAAAGGGGAGATGCAATGAGACCTGGGTGTCATGGTACACCAGTCATTGAAAGTAGGCATGCAGGTGCAACAGGCCGTGAAGAAAGCGAATGGTATGTTAGCATTTATAGCAAAAGGATTTCAGTATAGGAGCAGGGAGGATCTACTGCAGTTGTGCAGGGACTTGGTGAGACTACACCTGGAGTATTGTGTACAGTTTTGGTCTCCTAATCTGAGCAAGGACATTCTTGCCATAGATGTACAGAGAATTTAGAAGATTGAGGGGGGGGATCTTATAGAAACGTACAAAATTACGGGTTGGACAGGCTAGATGCAGGAAGATTGTTCCCGATGTTGGGGAAGTCCAGAACAAGGAGTCACAGTTTAAGGATAAAGGGGAAATCTTTTAGGACCGAGATAATAAAAACATTTTTCACACGGGGAGTGGTGAATCTCTGCCACAGAATGTAGTTGAGGCCAGTTCATTGGCTATGTTTAAGAGGGAGTTAGATGTGGCCCTTGTGACTAAAGGGATCAGGGGGTAAGGCAGGTACAGGATTCTGAGTTGGATGATCAGCCATGATCATATTGAATGGCGGTACAGGCTTGAAGGGCCAAATGGCCTACTCGTGCACCTATTTTCTATGTTTCCATGTGACTTACTGCACTTTCAGCGCCGCAAACCTGAGTTCGATCCCGACAATGGGTACGGTCTGTACAGAGTTTGTACGTTCTCCCCGTGACTTGCGTGGGTTTTCTACGGGCTCTCTGGTTTCCTCCCACACCCCAAAGACATACAGGTTTGTAGGTTAATTGGCTTGGTATAAATGTAAATTGTGTCTGGTGTATGTGGGGTGGTGTAATGTGCGGGGATTGCTGGTCGGTGCGGACTCTGTGGGCCGAAGGTCTTACTTCCCCGCTGTGTCTCTAAAACTAAAAAAATGAAACTATAGCCATGAGGAACTGTCGATGCCTGCGTACTTTTAAAAAAAGATGTAAAGTGCTGGTGTAACTCAGCCTGACGTTTCAAGCACAAAATGTTTTACGATGTGACTGTACTAACTTTGTGAAAACAAAATGTTTTCCCAGAATACTGCCTGGATTAGAGGGCTTCAGCTACAGGAAGAGGGTCGGATAGACTTGGGTTGTTTTCTGTGCCACGTCAGAAGATGAGAGGAGACTTGGCAGATGTATATAAAATGATGAGTGGGCCAGATAGGGCAGACTGTCAGAATCTTTCTCCCCCAGGCTGCAAATGTCCAAGACAAGAGCGGAACTCACTATCAAAACATGGAGGGGACGGGGGACACATTGTTTTTGGCTGCTACTCACGCATGCGCACACTCACACACGCGCGAGGCTTCGGAGGCTCAATCCAGCGTTAAATGCAGCACAACTCTGCCTGTCTCACCGGGTTGGCGGCGCGACTCACCCGTTGAAGCGGCCCCTACAGCCTGTCTGTCTTTTTTTTTTTTTTTGTCTAGTTAAATGTAGTGTTGGTGTTTTTTAATACTAGTTTTAAATGTGTATATGTGGGGGGCGGGGGGAGGGGGGCAGGGGGAATCTGTTTGAAATCTCTTCCCTGTCTGGGAGACCCGACCTTTTCCCTGTCGGGTCTCCGTTGTTGTTGGGGCCTAGCACCGTGGAGCGGCCTCCAGCCTGAACGACCCGGGGACTCGGGAGACTGCGGAGCTGCGGTCTACTCACCATCTGGCCGGCCTCGGAGCGTGGGGAGCGGTGGTGACTCGCTGCTGCGACTCGACTCCTGGGGCTCGGAGGCTCCAGCAACGCAGCCGCTGGTCCGGTGGACTGGGACATCGGGAGCTCGCGGGTCCGGGGGGAGAGGGAGACCGCTTCCCGGAGCTCCCGCAACGCGACTTCTCCATCCCTTGTCGCGGGGTTGGAACGACCCGGTGCGGGGTCATACATCACCCGGCACGGTTTCATGGCCATGGGACATTACAGCGCCCGCCGGGGGCTCCTACTTCGAGACTTTTTAGACCGGGAGCGGGGCCAAAAATCGCCCGGCACGGCCTAAAATGGCCGTGGGACTTATCATCGCCCGCCTGGGGCTTGGACATCAGGAGAGACATGGAGAACAGGGGAGAGAAAAGACTTTGCCTTCCATCACAGTGGGTCCACTGTGATGGATGTTTGTGTGAATTAAATTGTGTGTACGTCTAGGAATTGTCTTTGTTTGTATGGCTGTGGAAACAGAATTTCGTTTGAGCCTCACTGAGGCTCAAATGACAATAAATTGTATTGTATTGTATTGTATTGTTAACCAACAGCCCTGTCTGGACTGACGGGATACCAGCGCTCCTTCTCCGTGCTGGCCATATTTCCCGAAAGTCAAGGAAGGGTTGTAAGCTCACCTGGTGGGACAGGCAGAGTTAGCTGGGTTTAGCGCCGTTTCTCTGCGCTGGCCCGTCTGATCATTGACGGAGGATCTTTGCTGCCAACCTCTCTGGCCACCCGCGGGGAGGGGGAGGGGGTACTTGGGAGGGGACGGGACAGCGCCGGAGACCCGGCTGGGATCAACCTGGCTGCGGATGAGGCGCAGGTCTGTGCCACTCCTCCCTCCTCCAATCATCACGCTGAATCATGTACCGCCACCATTGCCTGCTGACTTTCGTCTCTCTTATCCAATCGGCGCCCTCGATCATCAGTCCCATCCCCACTGTCTCGCAGAAAGCGGAGATTTCACCGGGTTTTAAAATCTGGATTACAAAAACTTGGGGGGGATGTCCCCCACCTCTCAAAACATGGAGGGGACGTGTCCCCTCCGCCCCCCCCCCTGGGTTTTCTGCCCCTGGTCCAAGACAACACCTATCCACATCCTCCAGAGATGCTGCCTGACCTGCTGAGAATATAGTTCTGTTTATTATTGTCACGTGTACCGAGGTACAGTGTAAAGCTTTTTTGTTGTGTGCTATCCAGTTAGTGGAAGGACAATACAGGATTACAATCAACCCATCCATAGTGTACAGATATAGGATTAAGGGAATGTCGATTAGTGCAAGGTAAAGTTTGATTAAAGATAGCCTGAGGGATAGTTTAAGAATAAGGGGTAATTCATTTAGAACGGAGATGAGGAAAAACTTTTTCACACAGAGAGTTGAGAGTCTGTAAAATTCTCTGCCGCAGATGGTGGTGGAGGCCGGTTCTCTGGATGCTTTCAAGAGAGAGCTGGACAGAGCTCTTAAAGATAGCGCAGTCAAGGGATATGGGGAGGAACAGGGTATTAATTGTGCATGATCGCCATAATCATGGTGAATAGCGGTGCTGGCTCGAGGGGCCGAATGGCCTACTCCTGCACCTATTGTCTATTGTCTTCAATGAATAATAATGAATGAATAAAAATGTTATTAGCTAAGTATGTCCACATACAAGGAATTTACATTGGAGCTTTGCTCGCATGTAACAACAAGATATTCAGTAGACAATTAAAAACAAAACATTATAATTTAAACATGTGAAAATAAAGTACCAGAGTAAAAAGAGGCTACGGTCTTTTGGCTGTTGAATAGAGTTACTGCTCGTGGGAAGAAGCCGTTTTTATGTCTGACTGTGGCAGCTTTGACAGTCCGGAGTCGCCTCCCAGACGGAAGTGATTCAAAGAGTTTGAGGCAGGAGGTGAGAAAACATCTGCATCTGCGGTAGATGGTAGGTGGGGACTGCTCTCTGGTTGGTAATTGGGTGGTTAGTACGTAGGACAGTACAGCACAAGAACGGGCCCTTCGGCCCACAATGTTTGTGCCAAACATGACGCCAGGTTAAACTCTCATCTGCCTGAACATGATCCATATCCCTCTCTCCCCTCTAATTCCACAAGCCCATCTAAAAGCTCCTTAGGCCATTTGGAAGAATGGGCTGAAAGATGGCAGATGGAGTTTAATGCTGATAAATGTGAGGTTCTACACCTTGGCAGGACAAATCAAAATAGGACGTACATGGTAAATGGTAGGGAATTGAAGAATACAGTTGAACAGAGGGATCTGGGAATAACCGTGCATAGTTCCTTGAAGGTGGAATCTCATATAGATAGGGTGGTAAAGAAAGCTTTTGGTATGCTAGCCTTTATAAATCAGAGTATTGAGTATAGAAGCTGGGATGTAATGTTAAAATTGTACAAGGCATTGGTGAGACCAAATCTGGAGTATGGTGTACAATTTTGGTCGCCCAATTATAGGAAGGATGTCAACAAAATAGAGAGAGTACAGAGGAGATTTACCACAATGTTGCCTGGGTTTCAACAACTAAGTTACAGAGAAAGGTTGAATAAGTTAGGTCATTATTCTCTGGAGCGCAGAAGCTTAAGGGGGGACATGATAGAGGTCTTTAAAATGATGAGAGGGATAGACAGAGTTGATGTGGATCAGCTTTTCCCTTTGAGAAAAGGGAAGATTCAAACAAGAGGACATGACTTCAGAATTAAGGGACAGAAGTTTAGGGGTAACTTGAGGGGGAACTTCTTTACTCAGAGAGTGGTAGCGGTGTGGAATGAGCTTCCAGTGGAAGTGGTGGAGGCATGTTCGTTGGTATCATTTAAAAATAAATTGGATAGGCATATGGATGAGAAGGGAATGGAGGATTATGGTATGAGTGCAGGCAGGTGGGACTAAGGGAAAAAAAGTTGTTCGGCACGGACTTGTAGGGCCGAGATGGCCTGTTTCCGTGCTGTAATTGTTATATGGTTATATGGTTAAACACCCCTGTTATATCTGCCTCCACCACCTCCCCAGGTCAGGCATACCAGGCCCCCACCACTGCCCCATTAAACTTTCCCCCACTCTCCTTATAGCGATACCCTCTAGTCTTGGACATTTCCAGCCTGGCATAAAAAGATTCTGAGTGTCTACCCTAACTGTGCCTCTCATAATTTTATATACTTACTAGACTAAGTGAGACCCGTTGGGTCCCAGCTTCACACGGGAGGGCTGGTCCCCCAACGCAATATTCCACCTCTGCACCACTTCCAATATTGCTGACCAGTGGGGGGGGGGGGGGGTATCTGGAGTGCTAGTATGAACCATTTTAGAACCAATAGACATATTTTGCAAGCTTTAGAGCCAATAGTTATTTTTTTTTGCAAGCTTTAGAACCAATTGTCATTTTTTTTGCAAGCTTTAGAACCAATAGTCTTTTTTTTTGCAAGCTTTAGAACCAATAGTCTTTTTTTTTGCAAGCTTTAGAACCAATAGACATTTTTTGCAAGCTTTAGAACCAATAGACATGTTTTTGCAAGCTTTAGAACCAATAGACATTTTTTTACAAGCTTTAGAACCAAGAGACACTTTTTGCAAGCTTTAGAACCAATAGACACTTTGCAAGCATTAGAACCAATGGACACTTTTTTTGCAAGCTTTAGAACCAATAGACATTTTTTGGACGCTTTAGAACCTATAGAGACACTTTTTGCAAGCTTTAGAACGAATAGACATTTTTTGCAAGCTTTAGAACCAATAGAGATACTTTTTGCAAGCTTTAGAACCAATAGACATTTTCTGCAAGCTTTAGATCCAATAGACACTTTTTTGCAAGCTTTAGAACCAATAGACACTTTTTGCATACTTTAGAACCAATAGACACTTTTTTGCAAGCTTTAGAACCAATAGACACATTCTGCAAGCATTTTAGAACCACTAAGGGCACTTACATTTGAGTCGACATGTGTTCAGTGTTATTCACAGCTCAGAGAAACGTGACCCTCTGCCTTCCTCCATCTTCAAGAGACTGTGAGGCACACCACTTCCTGGTTTTATAGTCCCTCCCAATGCCGCCAGCAGGGGCAGATGAGAGAATGGGGAATTTTGTAAAAACATTAATATCTCTTACATTTTTCATCGACGGGAAAAATCCTCGGCACACATGCGGCGGAGGGGGGCTCTGAGCAAGGTGGCCAAAAATGATGGCCGTAGGTGGCGGTATTCTCTCGGAAATCGCAACACAGATGGCCAAAACCGATCAAGAACAGACTTTTAGTAATATAGATAGATAACTGGTCTCCTCTCAACCTCTGACATTGCAGAAAAAACAATGCAGGTCTATCCAACCTCACTCTGTAACTGAAGCCCTCGAATCCAGGCAACTTTCTGGTAAAACATTTTGTTTACAAAAAGTTAGAACCTTTTCCTCGTAAAACATTTTGTGCTGCGCACGTCCGTCTTATGCGTTCTAATGAGGGGTGGACGCAAGGAATTGCAGATGCTCGTTTATATAAAAAGACAAAGTGCTGGAGTAACTTCGCAGTCACTGGGGGCCTGGTCTGGAGAAAGGCAGGTTTGTGATCCTTAGTGGAGGTCAGGTAAGTGGAGGAGCTTTGATTGAGCGTGTGGATCCTGAGGAAGGATAAAGTGAAGCTGAGATCTATGGAGTGAGCTGACTTATTCCAGCATTTTGTGGCGCAGTGGTAGAGTTGCTGCCTTACAGCGCCAGAGACCCATGTTCGAACCTGACCACGGGTGCTGCCTGTACGGAATTTACGTTCACCCTGTGACACGTGAGTTTTCCCCGGGTGCTCCAACTTCCCCTCACACTCTAAAGACGTGTACGCTTGTAGATTACTTGGCTTCTGCAAGTTGTAAATTGTCCCTGGTGTGTAGGATAGTGTGTGGGGATCGCAGGTCGGTGTGGACTCGGTGGGCTGAAGAGCCTGTTTCCGCACTGTATCTGTAAAGTCACTCAAATAAGACTTGGCTGCTTTTTAAGCAGTTGTTGTGTTATGCAGAAGCAATACATTACAAGTGAAGCTTTGCATGTTGCTAGTGCATCACACCAATATTTAGTTTAGTTTACGTTAGACAAACAGTCCCTTCGACCCACTGAGTCTGTGCCGACCAGCGATCACCCCATTCATTAGTTCTTTGCTACACACTAACGACAATTTACAGAAGCTAAATAACCAATAACCGTGCACATCTTTGGGATGTGAGAGGAAATGGGATATGACCATAAAACAATTATGGCTCTTGAAACCGGAGGAAACCCACGTGTTCACAGGGCGAATGTGCAAACTCCGCATGGACAGATCCTGAGGTCAGGATCAAACCCTGGTCTCTGGGTCTGTGAGGCAGCAACTAATCTCATGATTTTATACACGTCTATAAGATCACCACATCCTATATAGAGGATGGGAGCAGCCTGGCTTGAGAATAGAACTGAAAAGTTGGATTAGAAATATCTAAATTCCCATCCTTACTGTTTTGTTTTCCAGCGGAACGAATCATTCCAATCGATGGGCAAGGCCTCCCGACTAAGATCATTTATCCGCAACATTTTTTGCTGGCCTTGCTGCCTGAATGACAACAAAGGCACCATCTCGGGGAGTTCCCACAGCTCCACACCTTCACTTCCTCGGTCCATGGAAAATGTCATCATTCGGGTCCGCCTCGAAAACGGCCGTGGAAAGGTGTCCAAAAGAATCTTGGTAGGTGCATGGCATTCTTCCATGGCTCAATACTACTTTATAGCAGAAACACAGCATGGAAACAGGCCGTTCGGCCCACTGATTCCGTGCCGACCAACGATTGGATAGGATGCACTAGTTCCTGCATGCTGGGGACAATTAACTGAAGCCAATTAATCTACAATCCCATATATCTTTGAAGTGTGGGAGGAAACCAGGGCACTGGTGTTAGTCAGGGGTTATGGGGAGAAGGCAGGAATATGGGGTTAGGAGGGAGATAAAGATCTGCCATGATTGAGTGGCAGATTAAGCTTGATGGGCCGAATGGCCTAACTCTGCTTCTATGACCGTATGAGCACCTGAAGAAAATCCCATGCGGTCACAGGGAGAACATACAAACTCCCCACAGACAGCAGCCACAGTCAGGATGGAACCCGGGTCTCCGGCGCTGTATGGCAGCACATCTACCATTGCGGCAATATATTTGTGACTTCTGAATACAACATTTGGAAATGTGAAAAGTTGAAAACACAGGAGCTTGTTTCCGTGCTGTTTAGTCCAAAGTCTACAACAGACGCAACATTTAATGAGATTCTGGTTTCTCTCATAAGGGGCAAGAGTCAGAGGATATAGAGTGATGCAGTGTGGCCCTTTGGCCCATCTTGCCCACACCGGCCACGTGTCCCACCTGCCTGCATTTGGCCCATATCCCTCCAAACTTGTCATATCCATGTACCTGTCCAATTGCTTCTTAAACATTGCGATAGTCAATGCTTCAACTTCCTCCTCTGGCAGCTCGTTCCATACACCCACCTCAATGTGAGAGGGGAAAGATTTAGAAACATAGAGACATAGAAAATAGGTGCAGGAGTAGGCCATTTGGCCCTTTGAGCCTGCACCGCCATTCAATATGATCATGGCTGATCATCCAACTCAGTATCCTAAACCTGCCTTCTCTCCATACCCCCTGATCCCTTTAGCCACAAGGGCCACATCTAACTCCCTCTTAAATATAGCCAATGAACTGGCCTCAACTACCTTCTGTGGCAGAGAATTCCACAGATTCACCACTCTCTGTGTGGGACCTGTAATAGGGACCTGAGGGGCAGCTTTTTCACACAGGTGGGTGTAGTGGTACAAAAGGCTGAGGTGATCATATCGAGGTGTATAAAATCATGAGGGGAATAGAAAGAGTGAATGCAGAGGGTGTTTTATCCCGGGAGGGGAATCAAGACCAGAGGACATGGGTTTAAGGTGAGAGGGGGAAGATTTAATAGGAATCTGAGGGGTGTTAGGTTTTGGGTGCGAGCTGCCAGAGGAGGTAGTTGTGGCAGGAACTACACAATATTTAAAAGTCAACTGAACAGGTAGATGGGTAGAAAATGTTTCAAGGGGTATGGGGCAAATGTGGGCAGGTAGGACTGGCATAGAAAATGGGCATCTTGGCTGGTTTGGGTAAGTTGGGTTGAAAGGCCTGTTTCTGTGGTGCATGATGCTAAGAGTATAATGGTTTGAAAGATGCTCTGTATATGACTCCTGGAATGTGATTGGGGACACTCTTATCTTTCATTGCCTTGGACTCCCTGTAGTTTGAAATGGGAGGAGAGAATATAGATCCTAATATCAAGTAGGGTTAATTATTTGTTCAAAAGATGATCCTTTGCCAAACATGGTGTGAAGGCATCAGAAAAATCAATCTAAATGTCAATAATTTAAAATTAACGAGACCTTTGCCTACTGCAGTGAGTTGCAGTAGTCCAGACGGGAGGAGATGAAGGCATGGATGAGTCTTTCAGCAGCGGGAGGTGTGAGAGAGGGTCTGATTTTGGCGATGTTGCAGAGATGAAAGAAGGAGGTTTTAATGACATGGCGGATATGAGGCTCAAGGGAGAGGGTGGAATCAAAGATCACGCCAAGCTTGCGGGCCTGGGGAGATGGGGAGACAGTGGTGACGTCGATGGTGAGAGTGGGGTTATTGATTTTGCTGAGTGTGGATTTGGAGGCTATGAGGAGGAATTCTGTTTTATTGCTGTTGAGTTTGAGGAAGTTATGTTGCATCCAGGTTTTTATAGCTGACAAACAGGAGTTGATATGGGAGAGGGGGGGGGGGGGGGGGGGGGGGGGGGGCGTTGTGGGAGGATTTGGTGTCGAGGTAGATCTGGGTGTCATCGGCGTAACAGTGGAAGTCCAGGTTGAAGTGGCGGAGTATGTGACCAAGGGGGAGGATGTAGATGATGAAGAGGAGGGGTCCGAGTACGGAGCCTTGGGGAACGCCTTGAGTGACTGTGGCTGTAGCAGAGGTGGGTTTATGGAGAGAGATGAAGTGGGATCTGTTGGAAAGGTAGGAACAGAGCCAGCTGAGTGCAGAACCTTCAATGCCAAGGTCTCCAAGTCTGGTAAGCAGGATTTTATGGTTCACTGTATCGAAGGCTGCACTCAGGTCGAGCAGGATGAGGATGTTGAGGGAACCAGTGTCAGCAGAGGTGAGGAGGTCGTTGAGGACTGGTGTGAAAGGGTATTCAATGTATGGTGTGAACTCGATGGTCTGAAGGGCCTGTTTCCATTCTGTATCTCTAAACTTAACTGACCGCAGGCCTGAGGATTGCAAACGACTGGTCAAATAATGGGGTAGCATTTTTCTAAGATACACACAAAATACTGGAGTAACTCAGCGGGTCAGACAGCATCTGAGGCGAGAAGGAATGGGTGACGTTTCGTGTCGAGACCCTTCTTCAAACTGAGAGGCAGGGGAGATGGAGTCTGAAGATATGGAAGGGTGAGGTGTGAAAATGACAGATCAAAGAAGACGATGCGGATTGAAGCGGAGCATTTTTCTAACACTTGTTTGTTTTCTGGTAAGAGGTTGTTAAATTCTTTTCAGTAGAACCTCAGTGCCACCCCACTCAATACACCTAGCATCTGAAGTAAATACTTTTTCCCTTCCTCTCCAGGTGACCGACCAAGAGAGATCCCCAGCCGTCATACAGCGAGCCATGGCTAAACACAATCTGGATGGCGACTGGCAGGATTATCATCTTGTCCTGATCGTCTCCAAAGACAGAGGTGAGGAATAAAACATAGGTTCCTTGATGCTGGAAGATGTACAATATTCCACCTAAACTCAATGTGTTGGAGGAGCTCAGCATATCAAGGTTATTATATTAAGCACTATGTTCAGCATATTAAGTTACAGAGAAAGGTTGAACAAGTTAGGTCTTTATTCATTGGAGCGCAGAAGGTTAAGGGGGATAGACAGAGTTGACGTGGATAAGCTTTTCCCATTGATAGTAGGGAAGATTCAAACAAGAGGACATGACTTGAGAATTAAGGGACAGAAGTTTAGGGGTAACATGAGGGGGAACTTCTTTACTCAGAGAGTGGTAGCTGTGTGGAATGAGCTTCCAGTGGAATTGGTGGAGGCAGGTTCGATGTTATCATTTAAAAATAAATTGGATAGTTATATGGACGGGAAAGGAATGGAGGGTTATGGTGTGAGTGCAGGTAGATGGGACTAGGGGAGAATAAGTGTTCGGCACGGACTAGAAGGGCCGAGATGGCCTGTTTCCGTGCTGTAATTGTTATATGGTTATATGGTTATAAGGTGGCACAGCGGTAGAGTTGCTGCCTTACAGCATTAGAGAACCCATTTCCATCCTGACTCCAGGTGCTGTCTGTACGGAATTTGTACGTTCTCTCATGACCGCAGGAGTTTTCTCCGGGTGCTCCGGTTTACTCCCACCCTCCAAAGACATGAAGGTTTGTAGGTTAATTGGCTTCCATAAAATATTTGTCTCTGGTGTGTAGGATAGTGCTAGTGTACAGGTGATCGCAGGTCCACATGGACTCGATGGGCCAAAGAGACTGTTTTTCCATGCGTGTGACTACTAAAATACTGAACAAAATGAAACTAAATTATCTGTGGAGGGAATGGGCGGGTGACATTTCAGGTTGAAACCTTTCATATTGGATATGGAACCCACTTCCAGTTCGGGTTGAGTCTGAAGAAAGGTCCCAACACAAAACGTCGCCTGTCCATGCCTTCCAATGCGTGGAAGCAGGCACTTTGGCCCTACACGCCCATGCTGACCAACATGCCACATCTACACTAGTCCCACCTGCCTGCGTTTGGCCCATGGCCATCTAAACCAATGCTATTCACCTAGCTGTTTTTAAACATTGTGATAGTTTTCTTTAGAGATACAGCATAGAAACCGCTGGCCCATTGAGTCCACGCCGACCATCCTTCACACTACTTCTATGTGATCCCACTTTCTCTCCCACACCATACACAATAGTGACCATTTTTACAGAGGCCCATTAACCTACAATTGTAGATGGGATATGAAGGAATCAGAGCACCCGGAGGAAACGCATGCGGTCATGGGGTGAAAAGGTGGTCAGGATGGAACCCGGGTCTCTGACATTCTGAGGCAGTGGCTCTGCCTGCTGAGCCTCTGTGCTGTACACAGAAACAGGCCTTTCAGCACACCAAGTCCATGCTGACCATCGATCTACCTGTCCACACTAGTTCCATGTTATCCCACTTTGCCATCCACTCCCTTCTTCTTCTTCTTCTTCTTCTTCTTCTTCTTCTTCTTCTTCTATGTAGTGTTTTTTGGCGGTTGGCAAACAACTTTTTAGTGCATTGCCGCCACCAACTGGTATGGAGTGTGGATCAAATAACATTATTACTTATACTAATAACCTATATCTTTCTGAACAAATTGGTTACCCTGAGAAAAAGCAATAGGATTTGATAGCACTTGTATGAATTTTTTTGTAAAATATCTATTAAATCAAATTGTACTTTTTCTTTTCTGAATCGTTCACTCATTTGTCTTCTTTCTTCCTCATACCTCTCACAATGTATAATGACATGCTCTATTGTCTCTTCTTGCCCACAGTATTCACATCTACCTGTATTATGCTTGCCTATTATAAAAAGTGTACTGTTCAGACCAGTGTGTCCAAATCTGATTCTTGAAATTACTGTGTCCTCTTTTCTGTTTTTTCCTGCACATCTCATTTCTCCCACTTTCCTCTGGACTCTGTAGAACCACCGTCCTTTCCGCTCTTCCTCCCATTGCTTTTGCCATCTTTCCTTCAGCCTTTGCTTAATAATGTCTTTGATTTCAGTTTTACCTATGTTAATACTTAAATCAATCTTACTTCTTTTTGTTACCTCTTTTGCTACCTTATCTGCCATTTCGTTTCCTCTAATGCCAATGTGTGATGGTACCCATAAAAATATGACTGTAAGCCCCATCATTTGAATTCTGAATAGTGTTTGTTGTATTTCAATCAAAATGTCTGGTCTACTGTCTGAATGGCTGTGCTGTCATCCACTCCCTACTCACTAGGGGCAATTTACAGAGACCAATTAAACAATTGGTGAAAATTTACAGAGACCAATTAAACAATTGAAAGTAGGCATGCAGGTGCAGCAGGCAGTGAAAAAAGCCTTTGGTGTGTTAGCATTCATGGCAAAAGGATTTGAGTATAGGAGCAGGAAGGTTCTACTGCAGTTGTACAGGGTATTGGTGAGACCACACCTGGAGTATTGTGTACAGTTTTGGTCTCCAAATCTGAGGAAGGACATTCTTGCCTTAGAGGGAGTACATAGAAGGTTCACCAGACTGATTCCTGGGATGTCAGGACTTTCATATGAAGAAAGACTGGATAGACTCGGCTTGTACTCGCTAGAATTTAGAAGATTGAGGGGGGATCTAATAGAAACTTACAAAATTCTTAGGGGGTTGGACAGGCTAGATGTAGGAAGATTGTTCCCAATGTTGGGGAAGTCCAGAACAAGGGGTCACAGTTTGAGGATAAAGGGGAAATCTTTTAGGACCGAGATGAGAAATCAGTTTTCATGCAGAGAGTGGTGAGTCTCTGGAACTCTCTGCCACAAAAGGTAGTTGAGGTCAGTTCATTGGCTATATTTAAGAGGGAGTTAGATGTGGCACTTGTGGCTAAAGGGATCAGGGCGTATGGAGAGAAGGCAGGTACAGGATACTGAGTTGGATGATCAGCCATGATCATATTGAATGGCGGTGCAGGCTCGAAGGGCCGAATGGACTACTCCTGCACCTATTTTCTATGTTTCTATGTTTCTATGATAATATTATTGAGTGTAAATCCAAGTGATGTAAACCCTTTTGTAGTGTGCTGCAAGATTTGAGACGGTATTGCAACTAAGCCCCACTCTGAATCATTTAGAAACCTATAACTTCTACAGTACATACCTTTATAAAGGAAATGAGGAGGATTTTCTTTTGCCAGAGGGTGGTGAATCTGTGGAATTCATTGCCACAGATGACTGAAAAGGCCAAGTCAATGGATATTTTTAAAACTGAGATTGCCAGATTCTTGATTAGTGCAGGTGTCAGAGGTTATGAGGAGAAGGCAGGAGAGTGGGGTTGAGATGGTAAGATAGATTAGCGATTATTGAAGGGCAGAGTAAACCTGATGGGCCGAATGGCCTAATTCTGCTCCTATAATTTACAAACTTATTCACTGGAAATGTCGCTTTCTATTTACAAAGCAAGACTGCAATGTAAATAAACGTAAAAACAAAGAACTGCAGATGCTGGTTTAATATCAAAGATAGACACAAAGTTCTGGAGTAATCCAGCGGGTCAGGCAACATCTCTGGAGAAAATGGATGGGTAACATTTCGGGCCGGGACCCTTCTTCAGACTGAATGTAGGTGGGGTGGGGGGAAGGAAGAGGTGAAGGGCTGGAGGTGAGAAAATCAGGAGCCATCAGGGTCGGCCACAAATGAGCTCGGATGGGGTGGTGCCTGGTAGGTCCATTGTTGGCTAGTTGAAGGTGTGATCTCAAGAGAAACAATGTGGAGAACTGTGGTAAAATGACTAGGGAGGAGCAAGGGGGGTGGGGGGTGGGGGGGGGGGGGGGGCAAGGGTGGAGGGGGAGTGGGTGTAAGATGAAGTTAGTTAAAATTAGACAATTCAATGTTCATAGAGCAGTCCTGAACTATCTACCTCATTGGTGACCCTCGGACTATCCTTGATCGGACTTTGCTTGCTTTACCTTGCACGACCATTATTCCCTTATCGTGTATCTATACACGGTAAATGGATCATCATGTATTGTATTTCTGCTGTCTCGTTAGCATGCAACAAAAAGCTTGATGCTGTGCCTCGGTGCATGTGGCGATGAACTAAACTGTAACTAACATGAAGCTATGTACAAGTTGCCCAAGTGAAATATGAGGTGCTGTTCCTCCATCTTGTGTTTGGCCTCACTCTGGCAGTGTAGGAGACCCAGGCCAGAAAGCTCAGTGTGGATCAGGAATAGGATGACCATTCGGCCCATCAAATTGTACTCCGCCATTCAATCATGGTTGATCTACCTCTCCCTCCTAACCCCATTCCTCTGCCTTTTCCCCATAACCCCTGACGCCTGAACTAATCAAGAGTCTATCTCTGCCTTGTTCATTGACTTGACCTCAACAGCCTTCAGTGGCAAAGAATTCCACAGATTCACCACCCTCTGACTAAAGAAATGTCTCCTCATCTCCTTCCTAACATAACATCCTATAATTCTGAAGGGGTGTTCAAAGCAGGGATGAAGGTATAAGTTATATGCCTTCTATCACAATGGGGAATGTGAGGTTGCTGAAACCAACAAGATGGTGGTGCTGCCTGCACTGGTGAGGACTCGGAGGGAATGCCGTGTGTGCAGTGATCTCGGTGTTTACGGGGTCCTGGCGCCATGTGAACATCCCGGAGTCTGGGCAGCTTTCTGACTGTTCGTGTGGACAGGGACGGCAGAGAGAGTGTGGTAGCGGTCCGTACAACTCTGGTCACATCATTGTGAAGGAGCGTGTGTGTGTGTGGCTCAAACATTAAACTGATGGCTGTGGATCTCCACTTATGCTGTGTGGCCTGGGGATTCTCACAAGCCGCTGTGTGGCTGTTTATGTTTAATTTTTAAGTAGTTTTGTATCTTGTTGCTTTTTTGGTGTGACTATATAATAAACCAAATGTCACTGTACCTCGGTCACACTCAACCTGCGAGTGGAGGAGAGGTGGGGGCCGAGTCTCACAGTCTGGGGCCGGTTGGTGAGGAAATCTTTTATCCAGGCACATGTGAGAGTGGGGAGGCCGAGAGTGACCAATTTATCAATGAGAATGTCCGGAATGATTGTGTTGAAAGCTGAGCTATAATCCACAAAGAGCATCCGGACGTAGCTCTGCCCCTGCTCCAGATGGCTCAGCACAGAGTGGAGAGCTACGGTGATGGCGTTTTCCGTGGATCTATTTTGGCGATAAGCGAATTGGTGGGGGTCGAAGTCTGGTGGTAGATAGTCCTTGATGTGCTGGAGGACCAATCTCTCGAAGCACTTCGTGATTACCGGAGTGAGGGCCACGGGACGGTAATCACGTAAAGAATCAATACCTGTCGAAGGTCTCGTTCCTCATGGTCTCGTTCCTCATGGGTTAACAATGCTGTTCAAAAGCATCGAGAGCCTGCACTAGCGTCACTTCTTATACGTTGCCATCCGATGTCCGTGTCCCTCGCGGTTTTATCGTTTGGTAGAGCTCTCTCCCTTGTGGTCCAACTATTTACATGAGCATTTCCTCTTTATCTTATCATCCTTCCCTGCCATGCTCAAATCAACCTCGAGCTCAAACTCATCCCTCCATTGTCTCCACTCCATTGGCAGGTCCATTATATATCCGCATTCAGACTTCTTCAGCGATTCTTCCATCTTCACCTTTGCCTTCTAGAAGTAAGCATCCCTTGGTTATTGGTCTTATTAAAACATTGTTTTTAGTTTGAAGTCGTACCATGCGCATCAAACCCATAAAATCAGGCATAATACCCTATATATTGTCCAAAACACAAAGCTCAAAGTTTGACAGCATGAAACGTTTTCCTTCACGCCCAATCAATTCATGGATATGTTGTTACAATGATGTTGAAGTGTGAAAATCATTCGAGAGAATAATAGGATTTTTAGCAATAACGTTCACTGTGATGTTTTGTTTAATATCTGGATCATTAGCAGAGGTTTCAAATCCCAGCTCATGTTTTGGCCATTCTCTGTCTGTCTTACAGAGAAACTCTGGTCCATTGATCCATCTCTTATTGTTTAAGAAGCGGCCTGCTGTCAGTCCTCTGGAAGCTTCAGCCGCTGGATTTTCTTTTGTGTTAAAATATTTCCATGAATCTTCTTCTTCTTCGAGTCCGTTGCAATCTCGGAGGTCGTTCTGCCAGTATCTGGCGCAGGTCACAGCTGGTCGGGTCGGTTCAGCCAGGTCCTGGGGGCTGCACTGGGGGGCGTCACACTCCAGTAGGTGGGACATTGTCTGTACTGCTCCACAGTTGCATGTGTCTTCTGCCTGGTAGTTCCATGCTTTCATAAGTGCTTTGCACCTCCCTTGCTCCACTATTGAGGGTCTTCCAGGTTGGCCATGGGAGGTCGTGCCCGCTGGCGATGCATTCAGTCGGAGTGATTCCTCTCTCCATCCAGTCGTGGGCTCGTGTCTTGAGCTGGTTCCATTCATCTTTCCAGATGTTGGTCCTTGCTGTTTCTTTGGTTGTCTGGAGAGGTGGGACTGTCTGCAAGAAACTGGCTCTGGATTTCAGTCGGGGTGGAGGTGCAGTGTGTTTGTGCAGGGGGTGCCTGGTATAGATCTCCTGTGCTCTCCGCTCGTCTTGGGCGACGATGGATCGTCTGATATGGGGGGGGGGGGGCAATACCAGCTAGGGCGTAGAGGCATGGGACTGGCGTTGTCTTTATGCATCCACGAATGAAACATCAGTAGCTCCCAATGCTCTTTCCATTGCCAAATTGTCTTTGTCCAAATCTAACTCTCGGGTCTCTTTGGCTCTATCATCTGGTAGAATGCTTCCAATACAACGTGACTGATGCTGATCTACTTGGAAGGCATGAATCCTTCCTTATTGCAGAGGGAAGTCAGATGTTTTACCATTTGAATTGCTTCCTGCTCAGTAGACATGGATTTTAAAAATCACCCACATAGAAATGATTCTTCAAAGTGGTTATCATTCCACTGTAAAATGAACTTTGTTGTCCTCTGTGGTCTTCTTTGATGCAAAGTTCACACAATTTGGTGATGACACTGCTCCAAAGAGATGTACCTTCATCTTGTATTCAACAAGATCTTGTTGTACATCCCCTTCAGGCCACCATAAGAATCACAGGTAGTCAATGTGTTTTTCTGATACTTTGACGATGAAACATCGCTCTGATATCAGCCATCAAAGCAATTGGTTCTTGTCTGAATTTAATGAGAACTCCAATGAGTTAGTTGGTAAGGTCTGGACCTTGCAGTAGTTGACAGTTGAGTGATGTTCCTTTGAAGACTGTAGCCCAGTCAAAGACCATCCTCAAAGTCCCCTTCTTCGAGTGATACACCCCATGGTGCGGATGTATCATAGCTCTCCATCACTTCGATTCAGTTGGTTTGTTGGTACCAGTTCAGCATAATCTTTGTCAATCATATCCTTTAGGAAAGACGTACATTCCTCATGAAATTTCGTATTCTTGCCAAACTTGCGTTTCAAATTGTGGATGTGTTGCTCTGCCATATGACAATTATTCGGCAGACTAATAATAATAATAATAATAAATTGAATTTATATAGCGCATTTCAGGGACTCAAAGTCGCATTACAAGGCAAGGCAAAAACAAAACAAAACAAAAACAGAGCAATAATTCAAGCACAGATGAAAAGGGAGGGGGACGTGGGGCTAAGGATAGGCAGAGGTGAAGAGATGGGTCTTGAAGCGGGACTGGTAGATGGTGAGGGACTCAGAATTGCGGATCAGTTGGGGGAGGGAGTTCCAGAGCCTGGGAGCTGCCCTGGAGAAGGTTATGTCCCCAAAACTGCGGAGGTTGGATTTGTGGATGGAGAGGAGACCGGCTGATGTGGATCTGAGGGACCGTGAGGGTTGGTAGGGGGAGAGGAGGTCAGTGAGATATGGGGGGCCAGATGGTGGAGGGATTTGTAGGTGAGGACCAGGATTTTGTAGGTGATCCGGTGGGAGATGGGAAGCCAGTGAAGTTGTTTGAGGACTGGAGTGATGTGGTGCCAGGATTTGGTATGGGTGATGAGTCGTGCGGCTGCGTTCTGGACCAGTTGGAGTCGGTTGATGTAGCTGGAGCTGATGCCAAGGAGAAGTGAGTTGCAGTAGTCCAGTCGGGAGGAGATGATGGCATGGATGAGTCTTTCAGCAGCGGGGGGTGTGAGAGAGGGTCTGATTTTGGCGATGTTGCGGAGGTGAAAGAAGGAGGTTTTAAATACATGGCAGATGTGAGGCTCAAGGGAGAGGGTGGAATCAAAGATCACGCCAATTTGTGGGCCTGGGGAGATGGGGAGACAATGGTGCCGTCGATGGTGAGAGTGGAGTTATTGATTTTGCTGAGTGTGGATTTGGAGCCTATGAGGAGGAATTCTGTTTTATCGCTGTTGAGTTTGAGGAAGTTATGTTGCATCCAGGTTTTTATAGCTGACAAACAGGAGTTGATATGGGAGAGGGGGTGGTTTTGGGGGGATTTGGTGCCGAGGTAGATCTGGGTGTCATCGGCGTAACAGTGGAAGTCCAGGTTGAAGTGGCGGAGTATCTGACGAAGGGGGAGGATGTAGATGATGAAGTGCCGAGTACGGAGTCTTGGGGAACGCCTTGAGTGACTGTGGCTGTAGCAGAGGTGTGGTTATGGAGAGAGATGAAGTGGGATCTGTTGGAAAGGTAGGAATGGAGCCAGCTGAGTGCAGTACCTTCGATACCGAGGTCTTTGAGTCTGGTGAGCAGAATGTTATGGCTCACGGTATCGAAGGCTGCGCTCACGTCGAGGAGGATGAGGATGTTGAGAGAACCGGTGTCAGCAGAGTTGAGGAGGTCATTGAGGACTTTGAGGAGAGCGGTTTCTGTGCTGCGGAGGGGGCGATAATCAGATTGGAGGGGTTCGAATAGGTTATTGGCATGGAGATGGGATTGAAGTTGTGAGGCGACGATACGTTCCAGGGTTTTAGAAAGAAAGGGCGGGTTTGAGATTGGGCTGTCGTTGTTGAGAGAGGAGGGATCCAGACCAGGTTTCTTTAAGATTGGGGTGACAGCAGCAGTTTTGAAGGCGGAGGAGACAGTTCCTTGTGAAAGTGAGGAGTTGAAGAGGTTAGTGAGGTAGGGGCAGAGGACGGGGAGGCAGGACTTCAGCAGGGGAGTGGGGAGAGGGTCAAGGGAGCAGGTAGTGGGTTTGGAAGAGCTGACGAGTTTGGAGATTTCAGGAGGGGTGACCGGGTCAAACTGGGAGAGGAGGCTGTGTGGAGGAGGGGTCGGGAGGTCAGTATATATGGTGAGAAGCGGGACCTTGGCAGGTGCTGGAGTAGATGCTGGGGGGTCAGGTACAGGGGATAAAGATTGATAAATGATGTTAATTTTGTCAGCGAAAAAATGGAGGAATGAGTTGCAGAGAACCGGCGTAGAGGTAGGGAGAGTGTTGGTCCGAGGCTTGAGGAGGTTGCCCACTGTGGAGAAGAGGGTTCTGGGGTTTTGGCAGGGGTCGGTGAAGATGGTGAAGAGGTAGGCAGACTTGGCAGCAACTGCAGTCTTTGTAGGCAGTGAGGTGGAGTTTGTAGGCTTCATGGTGGACTGTGAGGGATGATTTCTCTGTGAGTCGTTCAAGTTGGCGGTCAGTCTGTTTCAACATACGGAATGCAGGTGGGTACCAGGGTGAAGAGGTGTTAAAAGTTCCAATTTTTGTTTTGGAGGGGCCAGAGTGTTGAGGGAGGTAGACAAGATGGAGTTGAGATGGTTTGTGAGATCATCAGGTGAGATGGGGGTTGAGTCCATGGGGAGAGTGGCGGAGAGCAGGTCAGAGAGATGGTGGGGATCGATGGATTTTAGATTACGGAAGGTGATGTCTCTGAGGAGGCGGGGGCGGGGGTGGGAGAAGGGATGGTGAACCGTACGAGTTTATGATCAGAGAGGGGAAAGAGGCATGGATGGAGATCGAACAGCGGTTGATTTGTGGAGCAGACCAGGACGAGGATGTGTCCTTTATCATGGCTAGGGAAGGTGACATGTTTGGTGATAGTGAAGTTGTCCAGTAAAATGGTGAATTCAGATGAGAGCTTGTAGGTGGGGGAGTCCATGTGGATATTTAAGTCATCGTGTAGCAGCAGACGTGGAGAGGGAGAGATGAGGCTAGTGTGAGGAGTTCAGTGAAATCGGAGAGGAAGGAGGGGTTTGGTTTAGGTGGCCGGTAAATGAGGATGACTGTCATGGAGGAAAGAGCTTTGAAAGCGAGGAATTCAAATGATGATACTGAGGGGAGGGTGAGTTCTGTGATCCGGAAGTCCTGATTGAAAATAACGGCGAGGCCACCTCCACGGCGGGAGGGGCGGGGTTTGGAGATGTAGTTAAAACCAGTGGGGGGGGGGGGGGGGGGGGGGGGTGCTTGGTTGAGGGAGAATAAGTCATTGGATTGTTGCCAGGTTTCAGTGAGCAGAAGGAGGTCCAGAGTGTTGTCAAGGATTAGTTCATGGAGGGCAGGGGCTTCATTGTTGAGCGATCGGGTGTTGAGGAGGGCAAAGTTGGCATGGTGAGAGGGTGGTGGGATGGGGGCAGGCTGGAGAGATCTGAGGTTGTCCCGGTTAACAGTGCGTGTGGTCAGTGGGGAGGGGGGAGGGGGTGTTGCAGTTGAGGGGGGAAGTGAGTGGATTTGCAAATGATTGGACAGTGGGTAGTTCAGTTTTGGTGTTTGGTGAATTCAATTCAATTCAATTCAATTCAATTCAATTCAACTTTATTGTCATTGCACAGATACAAGTATGGGTACAACAAAATGCACTTTAGCGTCAGTTCGTAGTAATAGTGCAATATAGAAATAAAAATACAGAATAAGCAAACAATGTGGATGGAGAGACTGGAGAAATCTATCGGCGGGACTCCGAGTTCAGCAATGTGATAATGTTGTTGTAGAAGCTGTTCCTCATCCTACTTGTGCGAGACCTGAGGCTCCTGTACCGCCTCCCTGATGGGAGGAGGGCAAACAGTCCATGGTTAGGGTGGGAGGGGTCTTTGATAATCTTCCCGGCCCGTCTCAGACACCGTTTTTGGTGGAGGGCATCCATGGCAGGGAGCGGCGCACCGATGATGTACTGTGCGGTTTTCACCAGAGGTTGTAGTGCCTTCCTGTCAGCTACGGTGCAACTGCTGTACCATACCGTGAAGCAGGTGGTCAGGATGCTTTTGATGGTACAGCGGTAAAAGTTGGTCTGGACTGGGGGGACAGGTGAGCTTTCTTGAGCCTCCTCAGGAAGTAAAGGCGCTGCTGCGCCTTTTTGATCAGTTTGGAGGTATTGAGGGACCAGGACAGATCCTCCGAGATGTGTACCCCGAGGAATTTGTAGTTGGAGACGCGCTCCACCTCAGTCCCGTTTATATGGATGGGGATATGTCTGCCCCCTCTGTTCTTCCTGAAGTCAACAATAATTTCCTTCGTCTTCTTGGAGTTGAGGACGAAGTTATTGTTGGCACACCAGGTTGTCAGGTGCTGGACCTCCTCCCTGTAGGCTGACTCGTCGTTGTCACTGATCAGTCCCACCACCGTGGTGTCGTCGGCAAACTTAATGATGGCGTTGGAGCCATTCCTAGGGATGCAGTCATGGGTGAAGAGGGAGTAGAGGAGAGGGCTGAGCAAACAGCCCTGAGGCACGCCGGTGTTCAGTGTTATAGTGGAGGAGGTGAGGTTGTTGACCCTAACAGGCTGTGGTCTGTTGGTGAGGAAATCCAGTGTCCAATTGCAGAGGGAGGTGGAGATGCCAAGTCCGCTGACTTTGGTGATCAAGCTAGCGGGGATGACAGTGTTAAAGGCGGAGCTGAAATCAATGAACAGGAACCTGATGTAGGTGTTATTGCTATCCAGGTCGGTCAGGGCAGAGTTTAGAGCCGCCAATATGGCGTCCTCTGTAGACCTGTTGGTCCGGTAGGCAAACTGATGGGGGTCCAGTGTGGGGGGGAGGTTCGCTTTGAGTTGAGCCAAGATCAGCCGCTCAAAGTACTTTGCAATGACAGGGGTGAGTGCCACTGGGCAGAAGTCGTTGAGACTCCCTGTAGCTGATTGTTTGGGCACTGGCACAATGGTTGAGGTCTTGAGGCAAGTGGGAACAACACCCTGGGCCAGTGACAGGTTGAAAATGTTAGTGAAGACCTGGGATAGTTGTCCAGCACATGCCCTGAGCACCCGCCCGAGGATGTCTTCGGGGCCGGCAGCTTTGTGCTCATTCACCTTGCTCAGTGCATCTTGTACAGCAGAGGTGGAGAGACTGAGGGGTTGTTCGTTCGGGAGTGGAGCAACTTTGATGGCTGGAGTTTTGTTGTCCCGGTCAAAGCGAGCATAGAAGTGGTTTAGCTCGTCAGGAAGGGAGGCGTTGTCTGGGGGGGGGTGGGGGGTGTAAACTTTATGGTAATCGGCAATGGATTTGATTCCTTGCCACATGCGCCTGGGGTCGGAGTTGTTTTGGAAATGCTCGTCGATCTGCCGCTTGTGATTGAGTTTAGCATTCCTAATTCCCTTTTTCAGATTGGCCCTGGATGAGCTGCATCCCTCAGCGTTGCCAGATCTGAAAGCGGCATCGCGAGCCTTCAGCAGGAGGCACACCTTCCTGCTCATCCACGGCTTCTGCTTAGGGAAGGTCTTTATCTCTTTGTAGGTAGTGACGTTGTCAGTGCAGATTTTTTAAAGTCCAAAACGGTTGAGGTGTATGAGTTGATGTCCACTTGGGAGTTAAAGGTGGCCTGGGTGGCAAACAGACTCCAGTCTGTTTGCTGAAACTGTTCCTGTAAAACAGAGACAGCCCCTCAGGCCAAACCTTCACTGTCCTCATGCTAGGTTTCACACGTCTGATCAGAGGTGTGTATTTGGGGAGCAGGAACAGAAAGAGGTGGTCAGACTGGCCCAGGTGGGGGAGGGGGAGGGCTTTGTAGGCTTCAGTAATATTAGTATATACTAAGCCCAGAATATTGTCTCCTCTGGTTGGGCAGATGACATGCCGGTGGAATCTGGGGAGTACAGTTTTAAGGTTGGCGTGGTTAAAATCACCCGCAACAATAAAAGCCCCCTCTGGGTGTGCAGTTAGTTGTTTGCTGATAGCAGCTTGCGTGAAGGGCGGAGAGCACTGGAGTCCAGTCCAGGTTTTCTGTGCAGCCTGACGGTGTGTTCAGCGCTATGTGTTCCAGTGGCGGCAGCACTCTGATGCCGTGCCAGAGGTGCGACAGAGCGTGCAGGTGACAGATGGAATGGATTGTCCGTGGTGGAAGTAAACAAACTTGCGGCGAGAGCCTCTGTGGATGTAACGGGGTTGACGTAGAAGTCCGAGCTGTTTGATGACTGGGCTGCAAGGTGGGATGGAGTAGTTGAAGAGTTCAATCAGCTGCAAAGTTGAATATTTGAACATGATGCCGAGCGGAGGATCTGAGAGCTCCGTGATAGCGGTTAGCTGTGGGCTAGGTGCACAGAGGTGGATGACTGTTGTGAGTGCCAAAATTATCCACGGCATGACAGGAGGAGATGAACATCCAGTCTTGGTCACGGCTCGCATCTGGTGGGGATTGCCTGTAAGAAGGACGGAGGCGATCAGGTTAGCCGCTGTAGCAGCTAGCATTAGCCGCCACTCGTTGGCTGAACGAGGGCAGCCAGCAAGCGGCTAACCGAAGAGGCAACAGTCTGGTCGAGGAGCCCGAGCGACTTTGGGAATAGCTGAGAGGCTGTCCAGCGGTGAAACCCACAGTGTTAGCCAGCCAACACCCAGAGGTTGACCCGGCCGGTGTTTGAGGGCAGCGGCAGCAGGTAACATAGAAACAGAAACATAGAAAATAGGTGCAGGAGTAGGCCATTCAATATGATCATGGCTTATCATCCAACTCAGTATCCTGTACCTGTCTTCTCTCCATACCCCCTGATCCCTTTAGCCACAAGGGCGATATCTAATTCACTCTTAAATATAGCCAATGAACTGGCCTCAACTACCTTCTGCGGGAGAGAATTCCAGAGATTCACCACTCTCTGTGTGATAAAAGTTTTCCTCATCTCGGTCCTAAAAAATTTCCCCCTTATCCTTAAACTGTGACCCCTTGTTCTGGACTTCCCCAACATCGGGAACAATCTTCCTGCATCTAGCCTGTCCAACCCCTTAAGAATTTTGTACGTTTCTATAAGATCCCCCCTCAATTTTCTAAATTCTAGTGAGTACAAACCGAGTCTATCCAGTCTTTCTTCATATGAAAGTCCTGACATCCCAGTAATCAGTCTGGTGAACCTTCTCTGTACTCCCTCTATGGCAAGAATGTCTTTCCTCAGATTAGGAGACCAAACCTGTATGCAATACTCCAGGTGTGGTCTCACCAAGACCCTGTACAACTGCAGTAGAACCTCCCTGCTCCTATACTCAAATCCTTTTGCTATGAATGCTAACATACCATTCGCCTTCTTCACTGCCTGCTGCACCTGCATGCCCACCTTTAATGACTGGTGTACCATGACACCCAGGTCTCGTTGCATCTCACCCTTTCCTAATCGGCCACCATTCAGATAATAATCTACTTTCCTGTTTTTGCCACCAAAGTGGATAACCTCACATTTATCCACATTATACTGCATCTGCCATGCATTTTCCCACTCACCCAGCCTATCCAAGTCACCTTGCAGCCTCCTAGCATCCGCCTCACAGCTAACCCTGCCCCCCAGCTTTGTGTCATCCGCAAACTTGGAGATGTTGCATTCAATTCCCTCATCCAAATCATTAATATATATCATAAATAGCTGGGGTCCCAGCACTGAGCCTTGCGGTACCCCACTAGTCACTGCCTGCCATTGTGAAAAGGACCCGTTTACTCCTACTCTTTGCTTCCTGTCTGCCAGCCAGTTCCCTATCCACATCAATACTGAACCCCCAATACCGTGTGCTTTAAGTTTGTAACGATGGAATATCGTCGATGTTGGTGGTGTCAGCTGGTATACACATGGAGAGCATGTAGAGTTGATCCGGTAGGGATGAGATGAAGGAAATAAACTTGGTTTCCTTCAAGGGTGCAGAGAACACAAACAAGAACACAAGAGGCAACAGCAGACTGAGAAGCGGCGAATAAATAGCGCCAGCGTCCTCTCCGTGCAGCGTCCTCTCGGCTAGTGGTGTAGGCCGCAGGCCGGCGGTTGGAGATTTAAAGTTTGCTCCGCAGCCGGAAGCACCGCAGACCGCAGGGCTGGCAGTCGAAGCTCCCCATCCAGGGATCCCTGGCGAGGGACCCCTCACCTGATGGTAAGTCCTCACCTCGTCCGCGGTAGAAGTTGGCCGTGGGCCGGCATTTGGAGCTTCATCTTCCCCCGGGTCTCCCCACGAGGGATCCCAGGCTGCGGACGCCACGCTAATAGTTCATAATATCCAAGAACTTTAACTCTTCCCTGGACATTTCTTCAGATTCCTTACTAGTTCTTTCATCGAAGTCATGATTGTATTGCTTGACCAATAGCTTTTCTAATTTACCAGTAGATATTTGATTAACAGCAGCGGCAGGGTAGTTCTTCTGGTTCCCGATTTTGTTGTTCCTTCTCAAGGAGCCATAGATAACCCATCCAAGTAGGGTCTTCACAGCAAACGGTCCTTGGCTCCTCACAATCTGTATCGGTTCCAATGCCTTCAATGCATTCGTTCCGATAAGTAGGTCAATATCAGAATCTATTTTAGATATTTTTATATCCTTCAAGTAAGGCCATTGTCTCAAGTCCTCATGACTGGGTATATTTTGATGACCAATAGGCATGGTTTCATGTGTAAAAACTTCAGATATTGGTATAAAATTATCTTCATCCAGACTAGATATTTCCATACGTAATGTAATGATTAACGGACTCCTCTTTATTCATGGTATGCTACCGAATCTTAATCTCCTCTCCTGTGATGTCCAGCCTTCTCATCAAGTCTTCTATGCAGAAGGTAGCCAAACTTCCATGATCTAAAAATGCATATGTTTGCAACACTGTATTCGTCTTGCTATTCCTTACCTGAACTGGTAAGATAGAGAAGATACAGGCTTCTATCCCGGCCCCAATCTGAGCAGTTACTGAGGTGAGGTGACAGCATCACTAGTAGCTGGCTTCTCCTTCGGGAGTGGGCAGATGCATGGCAGATGAAGTTTAATGCAGATAAATGTGAGGTTATCCACCTTGGTATCAAAAACAGAAGGCAGATAACTATCTAAATGACATCAAGTTGGGAAAAGGGGAAGTACAACGGGATCTGGGGGTCCTTGTTCATCAGTCTATGAAATTAAGCATGCAGGTACAGCAGGCAATGAAGAAAGCAAATGGCATGTTGGCCTTTATAACAAGAGTAGTCGTGTATAGGAGCAAAGAGGTCCTTCTGCAGTTGTACAGAGCCCAAGTGACACCACACCTGGAGTCTTGTGCGCAGTTTTGGTCCCCTAATTTGAGGGAGGGCATTCGTGCTATTGAGGGAGTGCAATGTAGGTTTACAAGGTTAATCCTGGGATGGCAGGACTATCATATGCTGAGAGAATGTAGCGGCTGGGCTTGTTCACTCTGGAGTTTAGAAGGATGAGAGGATATCTTATTGAAACATATACTATTGTTAACGGTTTGGACATGCTGGAGGCAGGAAACATGGTCCCGATGTTGGGGGAGTCCAGAACCAGGGGCCACAGTTTAAGGATAAGGAGTAAGCCAGTCAGAACGGAGACGAGGAAAAGTGTTTTCTTACAGAAAGTTGTGAGTTTGTGGAATTCTCTGCCTCAAAGGGCGGTGGAGGCCGGTTCTCTGGATACTTCCAAGAGAGAGCTAGATAGGTCTCCTAAAGATAGCGGAGTCAGCAGATATGGAGAGAAGGCAGAAACGGGGTACTGATTGAGGATGATCAGCCATGATCATATTGAATGGCGGTGCTGGCTCGAAGGGCCGAATGGCCAATTCGTCCACCTATTGTCTATTATCTATTACCATAACGCTCTTTAACCTTCTTGCCTCTTGTTAGCCTCGGCTGTTATGCTTATTTTGACAACTTTGTACAAGTACCTTAGCACTTCCGCTTGTGTAATATGCCAGAAATCGTTAGCGCTCTTTTTCATCAGTAATTTGCATTTCTACTACTTCTTCAAACGCCGTTATGAAAGCTTCATACCAGAAAGGATCAACATTATATGTAAGAATTTCTATTTTCTTGGGAGGGTGAAAGAGAGATTTTGTTTAGCTATGAGCTTGTTGAATTCAACTTGCTCCTCCGCCAATTCATGTAATCCATCTTGAGATTCTTGGCTTGTCGCAAACGAATGATAGACAGGTCTCTGATAATAACACTGGCTTGCTCGAGCTTGTGTATCAGGCCACGGAATAGCGAGCGTACTGAGCTGTTGGTTTGTCCCGAGCCTCTACAGATGCCCCATCAGTAGTTTGCTTCAGTCTAGCACCCACTTGCTGAGATGAAGTTTGTCCATCTTTTGGCCATGGGCTAGTTCTGAGTCCCGAGGCCGGATATCCTCTGGCTGCAGAATTGGTTTAGCTGTTGTTTCCTTTTGAGCAGTTACTTTTATCAAATAAGAGTTCATCGCATCAGATGCTTTAGAGCTGCATCTTGAACGCTGTTTATGATTATTCCACACTAACACACATGGTAAAAGATCAGTCTTTAATCCATAAGTAAGCAGTAACATATAAACTTCCAGCCATTCTCATTCAGCTCAGCGTGGCTTGTGAGAGAGAGAGTGAGAGCAAACTGACCTTGCTAGTGTAAAGCTGTGTAGTACCGTAATACCGTGTAATGGGTGGCTTGCACATATGTGTAGTGGGGATTATAATGGTATGGATTATTAAAGGTTAATCTCCATCCCTCCTCTTAAAGAAGCAAAGCATATATAGAGTGCTTAGTGGAGCATATTGTAAAACACCAGTATAAGGTGTGAGCATTTATTATTTTACGTCTACATGCGTGTGCATATGTGAACACATACAATGAGACGGGCCATGCACAATTCAAGTCTAGCCGGTGAATGTTCCAATCAGCGAGTTTGGTTTGCAGACACGACCTGCACGTGTACAGTAGTACCCCTCGTGCACCTCATCCTTCTATGAAGGAGCAAGTCCCTTATGGGGTGAACGTGGGCGGTGGAGAAGACACAGTTGGAGATGGGTGCAATGGGGAAGGCAGGGATGGTGGTGGCTCCGGCAGAGGAATCGCTGGAATGGCGTTGGCGGAGCGCGAGGGAAGACTGGCAGGCTGGTCCAGGTAAGGACATGCCGTGAGAACCAGTGGATGTGTTATATCTGGAATTTCAGAAGGCTTTCGACAAGGTCTCATATAAGAGATTAGTATACAAACTTAAAGCACACGGTATTGGGGGTTCAGTATTGATGTGGATAGAGAACTGGCTGGCAGACAGGAAGTAAAGAGTAGGAGTAAACGGGTCCTTTTCACAATGGCAGGCAGTGACTAGTGGGGTACCGCAAGGCTCAGTGCTGGGACCCCAGCTATTTAAAATATATATTAATGATTTGGACGAGGGAATTGAGTGCAACATCTCCAAGTTTGCGGATGACACAACGTTGGGGGGCAGTGTTAGCAGTGAGGAGGATGCTAGGAGGCTGCAAGGTGACTTGGATAGGCTGGGTGAGTGGGCAAATGCATGGCATTTGCAGTATAATGTGGATAAATGTGAGGTTATCTACTTTGGTGGCAAAAACAGGAAAGTAGACTATTATCTGAATGGTAACAGATTAGGAAAAGGGGAGATACAACGAGACCTGGGTGTCATGGTACACCTGTCATTGAAAGTAGGCATGCGGGTGCAGCACGCAGTGAAGAAAGCGAATAGTATGTTTGCATTCATAGCAAAAGGATTTGGTTATAGGAGCAGTGAGGTTCTAGTGCAGTTGTACAGGGTCTTAGTGAGACCACACCTGGAGTATTGCGCACCGTTTTGGTCTCCTAATCTGAGGAAGGACATTC